>NW_018232367.1:76401-79481 GCF_001263595.1 Phalaenopsis equestris | reverse complement strand
CCCCCTTCCCTCCTTCTTCTAGTTCTATTAGAACGAGGAGAAGAGGGAAATCTACTTCTATTGGTTAATGAATCTAATCTGTTGGAATGTTAGGGTACTTTCTCATCCCAAATCCCTTAGTAGAGTCCTAGCCCTCAACAGGATGTATAAACCTTGGATCATTGCTCTACTTGAACCAATGGTCACTAAAAATGTCAACAGACTTGTGAGAAAATTCCCTGGTTTCTAGCTTCTTACAAATACTAACAACAAAATTTGGATTCTGTGCAGAAAGGAAATCCTTTGCACTATTCTTAAAGAAGGAGATCAATTCATCCATCTACAACTCAATTTCAGTCACTATCAGGGTTTTGCTACCTTCATTTATGCTGGCTGTACAACTACTGCAAGACTGGACCTATGGCAACAATTACTAGAGCTCAGTTCCTCTATTAAGGATTTCTGGTTAGTTGGGGGTGATTTCAACAGCCTCTCTTCTCTTTGTGAGAATAAGGGAGGGAGATCTTCGGATATTAGTCGAACTAACACATTCAATGATAACATTCAGTCTGCTGGTCTCTTTGATTTGGGGTTCAAAGGTCCTAAATTTACTTGGAGAAGGGGGAAGTTCTGAGAGAGGCTTGACAGATTTCTGGTAAATGACTTATGGTTTAGAGAGTTCCTCCATACTTCTGTCCAACATCTGCTATGAGTGGGTCTGATCATAGGCCCTTTCTTATTCAAATATCTTCATCCTCTACTAAACCTAAAGCCAATTTTACATATCTGAACATGTGGTCTATGCATGGGGATTTTATTAATCAAGTGGCTGAGGCCTTGACTGAAGTCCATCATCACATTCCTGGTATCAAGCTTTGGTTGTTACAGAAAAAACTCAGCAAACATCTCACAAATTGAAACTTGAAAGAGGTGGGGAACATTGATAAGAAAGTTTTTGAAGCTGAACAAAAAGTTTTACAGTTAGAACAACTATTGGTTACTGACATGGGGTCTGATATGGATCTCCAGTTAGCCAATGAAAACTTATTGGAACTGATCAACATGCAAGAGGCTCTCTATGCTCAAAAGGCAAACAAAACCAGGTTCTGTGAGGGTGACAGGAACTCCAAATACTACCATGCTTGCATTAACTATAGGAGGAAAAGCAATACAATTCATAAAATCCTTTCTCAGGAGGAGCACTGGATTACCAATGCTGAGGGAATTGCTAATGATGCTGTACATTATTTCCAAAAATTGTTCAGGAGTAACTCAACTGTTAACTCTACCATCAATGCAACACTGTTTGACAAAGAAAGAGAATTTAACAATAGTCTATCGCTTACTAACATCCCTGATGAAAAGGAAATTTGGGAAGCTCTTAAATCCATAGACAGCATAAAGGTGGCTGGCCCTGATGGTTTCTCTGCTGACTTCTACAAAAAGGCTTGGCAACAAAGAAAGGGAATTTACCAATAGTCTATCCCTTACTAACATCCCTGATGAAAAGGAAATTTGGGAAGCTCTTAAATCCATAGACAGCACAAAGGTGGCTGGCGCTGATGGTTTCTCTGCTGACTTCTACAAAAAGGCTTGGCATGTTGTGAAGGGTGAGGTTATTGCCACTGTCCAAAGCTTTTTCTGGGGGGCTGACCTCCCCAAATATTTCTCCTCATCAACCATTACTTTAGTGCCTAAAGAAAAAACTCCTTTCAAATGGGAGGATTAAAGACCCATTAGTCTCACTTCTGTCACCTCAAAGATAATCAATAAAGTCTTGGTCCAAAGATTAGAATCCAGCCCCACCTAAACAAGCTCATCAGTAGGAATCAGTCTGCCTTCATCAGGGATAGAAACATTGTGGATAATGTGCTCTTGGCCCAAGAATTGGTGCTGGACTTGGACAGAGTCACTAGAGGAGGCAATCTAATTTTCAAATTAGATATCAAAAAAGCTTATGATACTATAAGTTGGAGTTTCATTGAACAGGTTTTAATTTCTAGAGGTTTCTCGTCCTCCTTTGTCTCTCTTATCAGCAGGTGGCTGTCAAATAATTTCCATTCAATACTCATCAATGGATCCACTCATGGGTTTTTCAGTGCTTCTAGAGGCATAAAACAAGGTGACCCTCTTTCCCCTACCATCTTTATTCTAGCTTTTGACTACTTATCAAGAATTTTGAATGAGTTGGCATCCAGGAAACCCCATTCTCTTTATAGTCACAAATCTTCCTTATTAATCAATCATCTGGCCTTTGCTGATGACATCATAATCTTCACAAAAGCTTCCAAATGTGCTGTCAAATTATTATTGCAGAATCTGGAGACCTTTCAGGATGTTTCTGGAATGAAATTCAATAAACAGAAGTACCTCTCCATCTACAGTAAGCAGTGCATTAATGAGTTTAAATCCTGGGTTGTTGATTTCACTGGTTTAAAAAACGTGGTTTCAAAAATAGTCACCTTCCTATGAAATATCTGGGGGCTGTTCTTATCAAAGGAAGAACTAAGAATATTCAATTTGATCACATAATTGACAAGGTACAAAGTAAATTGCATGCTTGGGAGAATTCCTTTTTATCCAATGGGGGTAGAATTACACTTCTCAAAAGTGTTCTTTCTGCCTTGCCATTCTATTTACTGCAATTGAACATTCTTAAAAAATCCTCTCAAAGACTGTTAGAAGGTATCTTTAATAGATTCCTATGGGCTGGTCATAAGAAGCAAAAACACTGGACCTCTTGGGCTAAGGTGTGTAAACCTGCTGAGGAGGGTGGATTAAGATTCAAGTCTTTCTCCCAAATTATGCACACCAATTTATGCAAGCTCTGGCTCAGATTTAGATCTCAGTCATCCTTATGGGCTGAATTCCTATGGGGCAAATATTGCAGACATCATCACCCCACCCAACTCTCAGTGGGTGTGGGGGATTCTCCAATCTGGAAAAGGATGTTAAAAGTTAGACAAGATACTGAACAATTGTTTGTCTGGGAAGTTGGTAGGGCTTGGTTAACATCTGGTGGGATAATTGGTCCTTGGATGGTTGCCTTATTCAGGACCAGATTGCCCCAGCTGCCCCTGTGCTTGTGAAAGACATCTGGG
>NW_018232367.1:54739-74774 GCF_001263595.1 Phalaenopsis equestris | reverse complement strand
ATATATATATATATATACACCTACACTTTATTTTGGAAGCTGATATATATATATATATAAGATTTACCATGTGTGGTGGCTGGTTCCTCTGGTGCTCTGCTAGGGTTTCGACAGAATGGATCTAGCTGTTGCTGTAGATGACCCAATCTCAACTACCTCATCAAGTTCAACTAGTTTTCTCTCCTCTCATCACTGGTGTTTACAAGTTTTGAATTTCTCTAACTCTTTACCTCTTCCCGAGATTTTAGCTTTTTCAAATTTTATTACTCCATTGCTTAGCCCCACTGTTTCTGCTGTTTGGTTGTCTGGTTGACTGAGTTGTTCTCTCTACTGTGTGGGTTGTCTGGTTACTTGGATTTCTCTCTATTGTTTTGTCTCTACTATTCCTTTTGTTGTTCTACTCCTTCATTTACTCGTTACTTGAATCGACAGCTCAGTGTTAGTTCCATAGCACTGACCCCCTTTTTGCTAGTTGTTGTACTGGGAATCTTTCAGTGATGAATGACCCTAATACAATTGATATTTCCACAAATATTCAGTGGGCCAAGGCTACCTTTGCTGACATTGTTGGGAAATTATATGATAAAGTTTAGAGTCCTGATGATTTGGTTTTTCCTCAAGAGTATCATGTGGGTAATGACCCTCTCTTCAAGCCTATATGCAACAATAGTGGGAAATTGTCTATCTACTTTACTGAGGAGGACCTCAACTTGGCCACTCTAAAATGGAATCTGTGAGAAGATATTTTGATGGAATGAAATTTGAACGGGCATGGAAAGTAGGCCTACTTGATGGAAGACATATTCTCATCAATCTCACAAGGGAAGAAGACTATGCTAGAATCTTTTCTAAACAATCTATTTTGATTGAAGGAATCTCAATGAAATTGCTAAAGTGGACTCCTAATTTTGACCCCAGTAAAGAACTTGCCATTGTCCCCATATGGTTTAAGTTACCTGGACTTAAACTATACTTTTTCAACCACAAGGTTCTCTTCAACATTGGCAAAGCCTTGGGAAGACCTTTGAAGTTGGATGCCCCCACTTTCAACTTATCCAGACCCTCAGTAGCTATAATTCTGGTTGAAAGAACTATCACTTTACCAGTTGTGGAGGAAATTTGGTTAGGCACTGAGCATAGTGGTTATTGGCAGAAAATTATAGCTGAACAATGACCTTATTGTTACCATCACTGCAAAATGTTTGGCCATACTAATGAAAAGTACTTTAGACTTCATCCCAACCTCAAAAGGAAGCTTCCTAGAACAAATTCAGTGGTCTTAGAGCCACATGATATTGAGCTGCCACCTGTTGCTGGAATTGCTGCCCAAGATTCTGCCCAAGATTCTGAATTGAATTTCCAGGGACAAGGACTTAGGAAGACTCTATACTATAGTTGGTTGAATTACCTGAAGATATGGGAAAAGAGGTTGTGGAACCAGATAACTCTCTTCAAAATGTTCTGAAACCCGTGTCTGAACAACTTCACCTTATACCAGAATCTACTCAAGTTGAACAGATCAATTGTACTGCACTTCCAACACTCCCTGCTGATCAAGGAGAAACAACTACTGAGATACCAGAGGAAGACCCTTTTCTTGTGAAATTAGCTAAAGATCTAGAAGAAGGTTGGCAAATCCAGAAAGCAAAAAAAGAAGAAATTGCTTTTGGAACTAAAGAACCTACTCCCTTCTTGTCCTTCTTTGGGGGAAGCCCCCCCTCTCTCTTCTAGTACAGTTAGAACTAGGAGAAGAGGAAAATCCAACTCTATAGGTCAATGAATCTAATATGTCGGAATGTTAGGGGATTAGCACATCCTAAATCCCTTATTTGAATTCTAGCTCTTAATAGGATGTATAAACCTTGGATTATTGCTATTCTTGAACCTATGATTACTAAACATGTCAACAGATTTGTAAGGAAGTTTCCTGGTTTTCAGCTTATTGTCAACACTAATAGTAAAATATGGCTCTTTTGCAGACAGGAAATTCAATGCATTGTCCTTAAAGAGGGAACTCAATTTATCCATTCAAAGATTAACTTAAATTACTATAATGGTTTTTCTACCTTCATTTATGCTGGTAGTACATCCACTGCTATACAGGAACTTTGGCAACAGTTACAAGATTTCAGCTATTCTATAAGGAACTTCTGGATTGTTGGGGGAGACTTCAACTGTCTCTCTTCACCTATAGAGAAGAAGGGTGGGACATCTCCTGATATCAATTTAATGAACAGTTTTAATGACAACATTCAGCCTGCTGGACTTTTTGATTTGGGTTTTATTGGCCCTAAGTACACTTGGAGAAGGGGGAAGATTTGGGAGAGGCTGGATAGAGTTTTGGTGAATGATTTTTGGTTCAAAGATTTCCTACATACTTCTATCCAACATTTGGCTATGAGTGGGTCTGATCATAGACCCTTACTTATTAAGATTTCTTCCAACAATTCTAAAAGTAAAGTCAACTTTAGATATTTCAATATGTGTTCCATGCATGAGGATTTTCTCAATCAAGTATCAATGGCTTGAACTGATGTTCATGATCACATCCCTGGTATAAAACTCTGTCTTTTACATAAAAAAAGTCAGTAAACATCTTTCTAATTAAAATTGGGAGGTGGTTGGGAACATTAATAATAAATTCTTTGAGGCTGAACAGAAGGTATTACAATTAGAACAGCTCATGTCCTCTGGCATAGGGTCTGAAATGGATCTTCAGTCTGCAAATGAACATCTGTTGGATGCAATCAACATGCAAGAGACATTATATGCTCAGAAAGCCAACAAAATGAAGTTTTGTTAGGGGACATAAATTCTAAATATTATCAAGCTTGCATCAACTACAAGAGGAAATGCAACACAATTCATAAAATCCTTTCTCAGGAAGGTCACTGGATTACTACTGCTATTGTCACTGGATTACTACTGCTGAGGGCATAGCTGATAATGCTGTTGAATAATTTCAAAATATTTTCAAACAAGCTCCTACCTCTCAACCTCCCATTATGCATACCTTGTTTGATAAGGAAAGGGAGTTCACCAAAATGTTATCTCTCACTGATATTCCTAATGAAAAAGAAATATGGGAAGCTCTGAACTCCATCGACAACAAAAAAGTAGCTGGAATTGATGGGTTCATAGCAGATTTTTATAAAAAGGCTTGGTTGATTGTGAAGGGTGAGGTCATTGCTACAGTCCAAAGCTTTTTCTGAGGGCTGATCTCCCCAATTATTTCTCCTCATCTACTATTAGTTTGGTTCCAAAGGAAAAAAAAACTCCTCACAAATGAGAAAATTTTAGACCCATTAGCCTCACTTCTGTTATATCCAACATAATAAGCAAAGCTCTGGTCCATAGATTACAACCTCGTTTAAATCAGCTTATACGCAGGAAGCAGGCAGCCTTCATCAAGGATAGAAGTATTGTTGATAATGTGCTCTTGGCTCAAGAGTTGGTACTGGATTTGGACAGAATCACTAGAAGAGATAACTTATTTCTCAAATTAGATATCAAAAAGGCATATGACACAATCAGTTGGAAGTTTATCGAACAAGTTCTCATTGCTAGAGGTTTCTCCCCTTCCTTTATCTCTCTTACCAACAGAAGGATGACTAATAATTTCCATTCCATCTTCATCAATGGAACCTCCCATGGATTTTTTAGTGCATCTAGAGGTATCAAACAAGGTGACCCCCTTTCCCCTACCATTTTTATTTTGGTTTTTGACTACTTATCCAGAATCTTGAATGAGTTGGCTACCAGGAAACCCCACTCCCTTTATAGCCATAGATCATCCACCTTAATCAATCATTTGGCTTTTGCTGATGACATCAATATTTATTCAAAAGCTTCCAAATCTACTGTTAAATTATTCATGCAATGCTTGGAGAGTTTTCAGGAGGCCTCTGGTATTAAATTAAATAAGCCGAAGTGTATCTCGATCTTCAGCAAACAATGCAAAAGTGAGCTAAAGACCAGGGTTTCTGATTTCACTGGCTTTACTAATAGCCATCTCCATGTGAAATATCTTGGGGTAATTCTAATCAAAGGAAGAACCAAAAACTCTCAGTTTGATCACACTTTAGAAAAGATTCAAAGCAAGCTTCAAGCATGGGAGAATTCCTTTTTATCCAATGGGGTAGGATAACACTTTTGAAAAGTGTTTTATCTGCTATTCCCTCATATCTCCTACAAATGAATATATTGAAAAATTCAACTCAACGATTATTAGAAGAAATTTTCAATAGATTTATATGGGCTGGTCAAAGGAAGCAAAAATAGTGCACTAAATGGGCTAAGGTATGTAAAGCTTTTATGGATGGTGGGTTAGGCTTCAAGTCCTTCCCCCAAATTATGCATACTAACCTTTGCAAACTCTGGATCAAATTCAGATCTCAGTCCTCACTTTGGGCTGAATTCTTAAGGGGAAAATATTGCAAGCATCAACACCCTACCCAAGTATCTATGGGTTTGTGGGATTCCCCCATTTGGAAAAATATGTTGCAGATTAGGGAGGAAGCTGAAAAAATGTATGTTTGGGAGATTGGTGAGGGCTTGGTTAACATATGTTGGGATAATTGGTCTTTGGAAGGCAATCTTCTGAGTTATCAAATTGCTCCAGCCTCTCCAAAGATTGTCAAGGACCTTTGGGAACATGATAAGTGGAATCTTACTCCTATTCTTCCTTTTTGCAGCCCTTCTCAAATCTCTAATATTCTGAAACTCTCTGTTAATCCTGGGCAAAAGGAAAAAATTGCTATAAAAAAGAACTTACTATCTTCTCAGCCTCCCTAACAGGTGGTGGATTGGGGTCAAACAATTTGGAATAAATTTCTCACTCCCTCCATGTCATTTTCTACATGGAGACTCTTTTTAAAATTGATTCCCACTGATGATATATTGAAATTGAAGGGCCTAAGGGGTCCCTCTAAATGTTTTTTCTGTCTTAGTGAGGAGGAAAAAATTTGCCACCTATTTTTTTCCTGCCCCTAGGTGCATAAAGTTTGGTCTATTGTGATTGGAAAAATGAATGTCCCAACAATGAATCTAACATGGGAGGTATTCTATAATTGCTGGTCAGATTAGAGGGGAATCAATCTTCAAGACATCCCCAACATTGTGGCTTGATTTGTTTGGATGGCTAGAAACTAGTTAAAGCAAGGGATTTCCCATTTAAAACCTATGAAGGTAGGTCTCTAAACTGTATTGCCTTTATACAAAAACTGATTAAATTTAAAGGTTTTGAAGCTGTGTTGGAGCTGAGCCCATCTTTTAATCCTTCCATTACCAAAGTCTTGAAAATTTGGTGGTCTCTACCAAAGTATGGATGGATAAAAGTTAATACTGATGGTAGCTATAAATCTCAGTATGTTGGTATTGATGGTGTCTTCAGGAATCATGAGGGGAGATGCATCTTGTTCTTCCAATATCCTGTTAAAGCTTTGGATCCCCTTGAAGCTGAATGTCAGAAGCAGAATGTCAAGCTATTGAAGCTGAATGTCAAGCTATTTTTTGGGCCCTTAACTTAGCCAGATCTTGCCACTTCAACCAGCTATGGGTTGAATCTGACTCTTTGATGCTTATTAACATTATCAAGGGCTCCTATGACACTCCATGGAACTTAATAAGCTGGATTTCTCTGGATTTCTGGGATAAGCTGGATTTCTGGGATTCATCAATTACTGAAGAACTACCCTATAAAGTTCTCCCATGTCCACAAAGAAGGAAATAAACCCTCCAATTGGCTTGCTAGAAGGGGTCTCTATACTGAAGAATTTGTGGTGAGCAGAAGGATCCCTCCCCCACTGGATTTCCTTTTATCCAGTGATTTGTTGCCTCTTCCTTATATCAGATAGCTCCTTTTTGTTGTTTTGAGAGGTTGCCTCCTTTTATAGGCTCTCTTTCTTTTCCTTTCTCTTTGTAACATGTTTACTTTAATTTTAATGAATTGGAGCTTGGCTCCTTACTTATATATATATATATATATTGGCAAAAGAAGAGTCCTTTTAGCTTTTCAAAAAAAGGTTACAATTATAATGGGAGGGGATTTAAATTTGTTCCCTAAAGCCAAAATAAAAGAGAAGGGGAAGGTTGCTTAGAGATAAAAGCTATTTGTGATCTTGCTCCATTGGTAGCAAGAAAATGTGCAAGTCTATTTCCTTCCCTGTAGATGAAGGAGAAAAGAACCCTAGTTTCTATCATTAGCTTCTTGGTCTGAATGATCCACTACTGAATATGCCAAAAAGGTGTGTTTTTTTTCTGTCTGTCATGTATTCCACCAGCTGAGTAGAATCCACTTCAACTTGTAGTGGATTCCATTTGTTGATGGAAACCAACATAATATCCCAAAAAATACCAGTAGTTTCAGCCTGCAAGGCATCTGTTGCCATTTGAGGTGATTGGAAATGCAGTAAGCAGGCCCCTTTATTGTCCTTGAATACCCTTTAAGGAATAACTTTCATCTCTATTGACCTTTATGAGGGGGTACAAAGGTGTATCCCACATTACCTTGATGATGTGGAACTTCAGCTGTTCAACAGATTTGCAGATATTCATTAGATTTGGGAACTTTTTCCATTGTATTAGTTTTCTGATGAATGACAGGCAGTTTTCCACCACTTTTCCAATTACAACTCCAATCTCCTCATGTTTTGCTTGATTTCTTATTTCACACATAAACCATGCAATAATGAAAGGAATGGATCCTAATTTCCTCCTGTCCTAGTTACCCCAAAAGTTACATAGGCTGTCCCATTCCATATTGATGGTACTGATATGAAAATGTGAGATCACCTCAGCCCAGACCTGTTTAAGGAATTTACATCAGAAAAAAAAGGTGTTGGGAAGACTCAACACCAGTTCTACCTAAATGGCATATGGAAGGTCCACTCAAACCCTTGAGCTTCAGGATGTCATCAGATGGGATAAAATTATTTAGCACTCTCCAAGAAAAGAAAGCCATGGAAGGTGTTAACTGATTGTTCCAGATACTATTAGTCCAGGGGACCTTCTCCCACTTATATAGTTGTTGATATATATTCTTGGTGACACTATGACTACAATTGTGAGTTAGGACCAACTTATCTTTGTTATCACTGTTCATCTGAATCTGCAATACCTTACTCACAGATGATTCACTGAGTATGTTTTGGAGTAAGTTTTCAGACTTGGACTGTCCTTCCCAGCATTCATTCACCATTATGCTTCTATTTGGGTTATCAGAGAAAGGATCCAATGTTCCTTCAGAACAGCATCTATCAAGCCAAAAATTGATGCTACAAAGACCCAACTCCCATAAATATAGTTGCTCAGTAGTTTCCCTCACCTTGAGCATCTTTATCCAAACTCTTGAATCACCCAGCCCACTTGAAATTAGGTTGGGGCGATTAGCTCTACAGTATTTGGCAAACATAACTTGGCCTAAAGAGTTTCTTGTTGTTTGAATGTTATCCAATGTTCGCAAAAGCTGATATACTACAGGTGGTTGAGCCCCTTAAATCCCAATCATCCAGCTGAAAGAGGTTTGGCCACTTTTTGCCAACTAGCCCATAACATTTGCTTTCTTTCACCACTCTAAGAAAATCTATTGGAAAGATCTCTTCAGCAGCAATTGCGTAGTTTTCTTCATCACTGCTACCTGTAGAATGTACATATGGGAAAGTAGTTAGGAAACTCTTTAATAAAGTAATTCTGCCCCCATTAGAGAGGAAGGAATTGGTCCAGCTATGAAGGGTAGAGTGTACTTTATCTACAATTTCATCAAATTGAGTGTGCTTGGTTCTTCCCCTACAACGATTAACTCTTGATACTTAAATGGTGTCTGCATGGCAGTGAAACCAGTTAGACCCAAGATCCACTTTCTGATGGCAGTGGAGGTTCTTTTGCTAAAGAGCACTTGACATTTCTCCTGTCTAGAAGTGTGTTGAAATTCCTTTAGACAGTTGTGTAGACTCGTTACAACAGTCTTGTTGGCTCTAGAAAAGATTATTATGTCATCAGCATAGATCAAGTGGCTGATTTCCATTCTAGATCTATGGAGATACATATTGTAATTCTTCTTTTGATCAGGTTTGTCAAATAATCTGGACAAGTAGTCTAAGGCTAGGATAAAAATTATTGGAGATATAGGATCTCCTTGCTTCAGTCCCTTTGTGGACTTGAAGAATCCCTTGACTGTGCCATTAATCAAGATTGAGTTGGCATTCCCTTTTAGCCATCTATTTATAATATTGCAAGACTCAGTAGAGAACCCCCTGGCCAACATAATTTCAAAGATAAAATCCTAGTCTATCATGTCATATGCTTTTTTAAAGTCCAATTTGTAAATGGTATTTCCTCCGCTACAAGGTTTCTCCAAACCATCAGCAACTCCTGACCAAGAAGAACATTATCCCCAATGGTCGTGCCCTTAACAAAAGTTGTTTGGTTAGGGCATATTATTTTCTTCAAGACAGGTTGTAGCCTCCTGACGAAAACCTTTTCGATGATTTTCTTGATTACATTAGTCAAGCTTATGGTTCCGAATTGATGCCATTGGTCTTTGATTGAGGATTTGGGAAGAAAAATGATAGTGGCAGCACTGAAATGGTCAGGAAGATCATTGCCCTGGATAAAATATTGGATTGTCTTGATCACTTCCTCCTTGATTGTCTCTAACGCTTTCTTATAAAAATCAGTTGTAAAACCATCAGGGCCTACAACTTTTGAGCTATCTATGGAATCAAGTGCTTCTTTGATTTCCTCTACCTCAAGTACTTTAGTAAATTGTATTCCTACAATAAAATCATGGTCAGTCAGAAAAAGATTAGGGCTACCTTTCCTTTTTGGATGTTAGTCCTGTGCATTAACTGCTGACAATATTCCACTGCACTATTGAAAATCCCATCTTCATCTTTAATCCACATGCCATGTTGATCTTTAATAGAATGATTTGTGTTACACTTTCTTTGATAATAATACAAGCATAAAAATATTTTTTGTTTCTGTCCCCATCAACAAATTTAATTTTTGTAGTTTTCTTTTTTAGGAATTGCTCCTGCCACTACATAGCTATAAGTAACTTTTCATTGGTCTCCAACAGTTAATTATCATTCACCTGCCAAAGTGCATTTGCCTTCTCTAGCTCCTATAGCTCCTTTTCAGCTTTCTCAACCCCATTCATGATATTTCCAAAGGTGGACCAGTTCTAATGAATAAGAGCTTTCCCAACCTTCTTTTGTAGATTCAAAAGTTGGATTAATGGATTTTGATGATTACAGACCCTCCAGCTTTCCTTCATAATAGTAAAGAAATCCTTATGTTGGGACCAAAAGTTTAAGTATGTGAAAGAAGAATTCTGCTTCCTTCTGTCTGCATCCAAAGTAATTAAAAGAGGCCTATGGCCAGATTCTCCTAGGCTTATGTGAGTAATTGAGGTGTGTAGGAAACTTTGGAGCCATCTATCATTGACCAAGATTCTATCGTCTCTCCCACAATCTACCCCTCCTCTAAGGGAAGTCTGGCCCATTATATCCCATGTCAAAAACTCCTGTCCTTTGAATGTTATCATTGAACATGGTCATTATATTTAAACAAGGAGTTCTGCCCCCTTTCTTCTCAACAAGTGAAGTCAAACAGTTAAAATCACCTCCCACCATCAAGGCTTTGTCAGATTGATTGCTAATATCTTGCAATTCGTACCATAACTCATGTCTAGTAGATTTTGAACATCCATCATAAACAATTTTTGTCAGACCCTCCAAACCAGCCATGCCAAAAAATAAATGGAGGAACTGAGAATGATTCTTAATGACCATACATCTCATTTCAGGTCTACATAAGACCCAAATTTTGTTATTTAAATTTATAATTAAGGAAAAGCCAGGGAAACACTTTGAATACTTTTGGATATTTTGATGAACCATGGATTCTAAAAAGCCATAGACCACAATTTATGTTTCTTGTTGAGATACTTCAATCTCATAAATGAGAGAGGATTAGCCACCCCCCTTATGTTCCAACATATGAAATTAACCATTTTGGAGTTTATGTAAAGGAAGGATGGAATCTTGACCTAGGCTTTCCCCTTGTAATTGGATTCTTCTAAGGGGTCTTAGCTTTGCCATCAGTTGGAGGAAAAGCTCCCTTGTTCTCTACTTTGTCTTTCTTTTTCTTCTTTTTTTGAGTTTGTCACTCTTCGTCCAATAGCTGGGTCATCTGTTGAACTTCTTCAGCAAAAGGGGTGTTGTGTTCTTTGGTAGTGATTTGTTCCTCCACCATTGTGCAGTCTTGTGTAGATGAATCCCTGCAGTAGAACTCAATGCAAGGGATAACACTATTCCCCCCAGTATTAGCAGCTATGCCTTCCTCCCCATCAATTTTTGCATCTGATGCTTGATTCTGATTCTTTGTCATTTTCATGGTTTCTGGATGTTGCTTCAGCCTAGCAGGAGAGTTGTTAGCACCCTTCTTGTTATTATTGGTCTCCACCATTACAGATTTTTCAAGCCTCAAATGATTAATTTTAGAACTGCTCTTTGATGTTTTCTCCATAGCTTCAATGGAATTTTCCGTTGGCTTGGAATTTGTGTGCCTTTTAGTAGGAGGATGCAATATGTGGCATCTCTCTATGGTGTGTCCAAACAGATTACAATGTTGACAAAAATAAGGGTTTTATTCCATAACCACCTCTTGCCAAAAACCATCAATGGTATTTCCTATCCACACTCTTTTCATTTCAGGAAGGGTAATGTCCTTCTCAATTAAAATTTTAGTTAGGGCAGTTCTAGCCTTGTTATATGTTGAAATGTCCACCTTCAAAGGTGTCCCTATTGCACACCCAATGTTGAAAAGGGATTTCATCTTGAATAAGTGTAGTGGTAACCTTGGCAGTTTGAACCAAATGGGAACCACAGGTAGTTCCTTGCTTGGGTCAAAATAGGGTGTCCACTTCATTATCTTCATGGCTGATCCAGCAATCATCACTGACTATTTGGCAAACGACATAGCATAGTCTTCCTCCACAGTGAATTGAATTAGCAAGTGCCTTCCATCCAATAGTCCAAGTTTCCATGCCCCAATTAAATTCAGTGAATCAAAGAAATTTCTTACCAATTTCATTTTTTGATGTCCCAACATAAACTTACCAACAAGAGTAAATTTCACTTCACAATTCAATTTAGTAATGTCTTGTGCAGTAAAGAAGACTACTGGCTCTTTTTTCTGGAGGCCAACAGGATGGATGCAGGGTGAAGACCCTTTGCCAACAGATGTGTCATGGAAAACCTGAGAAAATATAAGATGATCAGGATCTTGTAATGTATCCATAGACTTACTAACCACTCCAGCATAAGTAGCTCAAGTCCATTCCCCATTACTATCCAACTGAATAGGGAGAGCCATCAGGACAACCCTCAGCCATCAATGAAACAATAGAATTTGAAAAAATAGCAGAGCCCGGGAAATGTAAAAACACTAAATCCCTCCTCCAAGCTGCGAGCACCTAGTAAAGTCAACTTTAGCAACTCCAGCCACTAGCCAGCCCCCAGGCATCATCTTCTCCCTGGAAACCCTAGCAGAGCTCCCCTAGACATCGTCATTGTGTGTGTGTGTGTGTGTGTGTGTGTGTGTGTGTGTGTGTGTGTGTGTGAACAGGATGGTGGTGGCTGGACATAGCTGTGCTCTGCTAGGGTTTTGGCTGTGATGGAGCTGCTTGGAGGAGTCTTGGACCTGATTGGAGTCTTGGAGGAGTCTTGGAGAAATTGAAAGAAGTTAAGGACTCCCTGGGGTTTGTAGTGGTGGTTTGGGTTTTGCCCGGGAAGTTTGTTTTAAGTTTCGTTACTGTTCTATTGCTAAAGTTGTTGTTAGCTACTGCTTTTTCTTTGATCTTTCCCTTCTTTACTGGTTTTTCTGGTTTCAGTTCTGATTAATACTTTTTAAGGATCCAAATTGCTTCTCTCTCTATTGGTTTTTGGTCTTTGTTGTTTGAGGGTTCTCCTTTCCCTGCCTTTGTCTTTGGCCTTGATGTCTTCAATGGCCTACCCCATTGATGTGGATACCAATGCCCAATGAACCAAGGCTACCTTTGCTGAAGTTGTTGGTAGTGGCTTGGAAGTACCTAAATCCTTTAAACATTTGGTTTTCCCTTAATGTTTACATGATGCTGCTGCTAGGAGGGGAGTTTGCCCCTTTGTTAATCTTGTAGGAGTAAAGGATGGGGATCCTGAAATTATCTTCTCCCCTCATGAAAATTAGTGAGCTCAATGAAACAGTAAAATTTACTCTAGTTGGCAAATTCTTGTTTGGCCACCCTAAAATGGATTTGGTAAGGAAATTCTTTGGGGTTTTTAAATTCACTGGTGCTTGGAGGCTGGGTCTAATAGATGGAAGGCACCTGCTAATTTCATTATTTAATGAAGAGGACTATGCAAGGTTTTTTGCCAAACAAACTCTAACTATCAATGGAGTTCTAATGAAGTTAATGAAGTGGACACCTGAGTTTGATCCCTCAAAGGAACTGATCCCTCATGATCCCTCAAAGGAACCCCCTGTAGTTCCTATTTGGTTCAAATTCCCCAACCTACCTATTCAGTACTTCCATCAAAATGTTCTTTCCAACATCAATAGGGTGCTTGGTTGCCCAGTGAAAATTGATGCCCCTACTTTTAATATGGTTAGACCTGCTGGTGCTAGAGTTTTGGTAGAAAGGCACATCTCCCTGCCTGAAATAGATAGGGTTGCCTGAAATAGATAGGGTGTGGAAATAGATAGGGTGTAGATTGGTACTTTTAAAGAAGGATTTTGGCAGCAAATATTAATGGAACAAAAGCTATTATATTTTCAACATTGTAAAATGTTTGGACATAATGTGGAAAGGTGATATAGACTACACCCTCCATGTAAAAGAAACCATCTGGGGACATAAATACTTCTAGGCCAGTAGAAACCGATGGAATGTTAGTGGCAGTTGTTGCTATTGATGTTGTAGTTGAAAATACTATTGCGGTTAAACCCAATAATAGTGCTGTGGAGCAGGAGGAAGCCATTGGTATTAACAGAAATTTGAAGGAAAATATAATACGTGATGACAACTCAATCAGTAATAATCCAATTAGAGTTGAAGAACAGAGAATTGATAGTTTGAGTGATGTCTTAATTGAAGATTGGCAAGTTCAAAGAAGCAATAAAAAGAAAAAAGGCAAGTTAGAATTTAAACAGTCTTTGGATGGACCAACTACTATGGATCACCATCCAAGGACTAGGGGGAAAGGGAGGACCTTCTCTCAATGTTTAAGTTTCTTGTTTGGAACATTACGGGTATTTTTCACCCCTCTTCTCTAAAGAGATTAAAAAATCTTGTGAGAGTCCATAAAGTTTGGTGTTTTACCATTCTTGAACCTTTAATTACTAAAAATTCCCAAAAAAGTTAGATGAAGTTCCCTCATTTTGATCATTTCTCTAACTCCAATAAGAAATTTGGCTCTTTGCTAGATCTGAATTACAATGGTCTATTTTTGTAAATCATTCTCATTTTATTCACATCCAATTCTATATTGGAGCTCAAGTTGGCTATGCCGCCTTCATTTATGCCAGTAGCCTTGCCAACAACCAAGCCACCTTATGGAATGAGTTGACTCAGATTGGACAAGCAGTAAACTCTTTTTGGATTTTGTGGGTGACTTAAACTGTCTTTCCTTTCTTAGTGAATGAAAAGGTGGCAGAGCCTGGTGGCAAAGCCTCTACTGTCTCTGCAATAAACAGGTTCAATGATTTTCTTTCTGAGGCTGAGTTATTTTATTTGGGGTATCAAGGGCCAGACTTTACTTGGAGAAGAGGTGCCATGTGGGAGAGGCTGGATAGAATGATGGGTAACTCTAAATGGGTTCAGACCTTCCCTTGCACTATCATTACTCATTTGGCTATGGCAAGTTCTGACTATAGACCATTGTTATGTACTATCCAGAATGCTGAAAAGACAAATAAAGCTCCTTTGAGATTCCAAAACATGTAGACTCTTCATCCTCAATTTGTTGAAGAAGTTTATAAGGTTTGGAGGGCTGAAGGGAACTCTAATCCCTGGTTAAAACTGTGGATTCTTCAGAAGAAAGTGGCTGCTCATCTAAAGAAGTGGAATTGGGAAAAATTTGGCAATATTAATGAGAACTTGACCACTGCCCAAAGTAATGTTATCAGAATGGAAAAGAATTTTCAAATGGGATTGAATTCTGAAGCTGTCTTGCATAAAGCCCGTGAAGAACCGTTAATGCAAACCAATTATACTGAATGTTTTCTGAAAAAAAAAAACTGCAGTCACCAAATTTATTGAAGGAGACAGAAACACAAGCTATTATCATGCTTGTATTACTTTCAGAAGGAAGAATAACATGATCCTTTCCATACATGATTCTAATGCTAAGGTAGTAACTGATGCTGAGAACATTGTCATTGATGCGGTTAATTATTTTCAAAATATCTTTATGGATCAGTATACTGAGAGAGCTCTTATGAAGGTGGAACATTTCTTTGAGTGCATTGATTATGTTTAAAGCTTGGACCTTACTCAGGTTCCTATGGAAGGGGAAATTAAAGCTGCATTAGACTTTATTGATGACAATAATGTGGTTGTCCCTGATGGCTTTACTGCTAAATTCTATACGACTACTTGGAATATCATCAGTGGGGAGCTTTTTGATGATGTGCAAAGCTTCTTTAAAGGTATGGATCCCTTTAAGTATTTCACTTCTTCCACTACAATCTTGATTCCCAAAAATTCTAGCAGGATTGAGTGGGGAGACTTCAGCCCTACAGTCTAACAAATGTCCTGTCTAAAGTTATCAGCAAGGTTATTAACAACAGGCTCCAACCTGAACTCCAGCAACTTATCTGTAATAACCTTGTAGCATTTGTGAAAGGGAGACAAATCTTTGATAATATTCTCTTGGCACAGGAGTTGTTGCTCGACCTTGACAAAAAATGTAGAGGCAGCAATCTCATTCGGAAATTAGATATCCAGAAAGCTTATGATACTATCAATTGGAATTTTCTCTTGGATACTTTAAATGCTAGGGGTTTCTCTGGGGCCTTTATAAATTTGGTAAGAAGGTGGATTTGTATATCTCTCAATCTAAATCAAGGAAAAGAGCCAAGGGTTCTTCACTGCCTCTAGGGGAATTAAAAAAGGAGATCCATTGTCTGCTACTATCTTCATTCTTGCTATGGATTATCTTTCTAGGCTTCTAAATCAAATTTTTGCCTCTTCTCCTCACTTGACTTATAAGCATAGATCCAACATTGGGGTGAGTCATCTGTCATATGCTGATGATATTATCATTTTCTCCAAGGCTACCAAGACTGCTGTGAAGGCTCTTTACCAAGGACTTACACACTTCCAAATCACCTCTGGTATGCATCTTAATAAAAAAAATTTCATTTCCATTTCTTTACTAGCTCAAACACTCTTCCACAGATTAAGCAATGGTTTGCTCAGCACACTAGTTTCAGCAAAGCTTCTCTACCAATCAACTATCTTGGTGTCCAATTATTCAAAAAAAAGGGAGAACCAAGCAAACTCAATTCAATGGGGTTATTAACCAAATTCAAAACAGCTGCAATGTTGGACTAATTACTTCCTCTCTATTGGAGGTAGAATCACCCTCCTTAAAAGCATCCTAACTTCCATTCCATCTTATGCTCTTCAAATGTTTACCATAAAGAAAGGAACTCAGATAAGGCTGGGCAGAATTTTCAACAAATTTCTATGGGCTGGACAGAAAAAACAATTCCATTAGTTAGCTTGGAATAAACTATTTAAACTATTAAGTGCTGGAGGTTTAGGCTTTAAAGATTTTCAGCAACTCAGTATCATCAACCTATGCAAAATATGGATAAAGTTTAGAGCACAAGATAGTCTTTGGGCTATCTTTATGAAGGGAAAGTATTGTAGGACAGCTCATCCTACTATGTCTCAGAAGAAGGTGGGTGATTCCAGGCTGTGGACTAAGCTTTTGGAGTCTAGAAATAAAGCTGAGGATCTGTTTATCTGGGAGCTTGGTGAAGGCCAAGTTAATTTCTGGCTAGATAATTGGGTGTGGAATGGGGTGGGTGTGGAATGGGATAATTGGGTGTGGAATGGGGTGAGACTACACACCTCCAATCCAAACTCAATGACAAAGAATTCTGGATTGATAATCGATAATCAGTGGAACTGCAATTTTTTGGCTACCATCCTAACTGAAGAGAAAATATATTGGGTTAAGAAAACAAAAATCAATCCTGGGCAGAAAGATAGACTCATTACTAGAAAGACTTCCTCACAAAAAATGCTGCCTTTATCTTCCAACAATTATATGAATGGAAACCTGTAAAGTGGGGTAAATTTATTTGGGGGAAGTGGTTAACACCTTCCATGTCCTTTTTCTGATGGAGGCTATGGAAATCCTTACTCCTACTGATGACGTTTTGAAGATGAAAGGGATTAAGGGACCTTCTTGCTGTTATATTTCCCAAAACAGAGTTCTAAAAGCTTTCAAACTTCACGAATCAAACAAAAAGTATGAGGATTCTGGTAGTAAAGCTGAAGAAAGTCTGGATCATTCGTTCTTCTCTTGTATTTTTCTCCCAAAGGGTTTGGTCTGATACACTAAAATAGCTCAATATTGACACTCTGAAAGTCAGCTGACAATACTTTTTGGGGTGTTGGATGGAATGGTTAGATGCCAAATTAATAATCATTCCTTGTGTTGTTTCCTGGTTCATTTGGATGTGCAGGAACCAATTTAAAAATGAAAATAGCAAACCTAAGGAGATTGATGTGGTTCTGAATTGTACTTCTTATTTGCAAAAGATAATAAAATTTAATAATTTTCCCAATATTTTCCGGAATTGGTTGCCTAGTGTGCAGAAGTTGAAAGTGCCTACTTTAGTTCTCTAGAACCCAGCTCCTGAAGGGTGTTTAAAAGCTAATACAGATGGAAGCTTTTGTAAGGAGGCTGCTGGTATGGGAGGAATCTTTAGAAACTCTCTGTAGAAGTGCATGTTATACTTTTCCTCTCCAACTTGGGCAATTGATGCACTAGAATTTGAAATGATTGCTATTTATTGGGTTATCTAACTTTTCAAGTAATGCAACATCATAAAATTGGTAGTTGAGTCAGATTCTCTCAGTTGTATTAGAATACTGAATCAGGAAGAAGCTGGTTCATGGAATGTATACAGAAAATGTGAGTTTATCCATTCCGTATATTTTGTACATCTGACTCAGCTTGAAATCCTTCTTCATGGGGATAGTTTATCCATTCCTTATATTTTGTACATCCTTCTTCATGAGGATGTATTGCTTCCAGCTGGAAGCAATACAAAACTCTGAGTTTAAACAATGTCATAAGTAAGATCATAAGCAAAATCATTGTCCACAGGCTTCAGCCTGTTTTACGTCAACTTGTCAGCATTAACCAAGCTGCCTTTCTGAAAGGCAGAAGTATTGGGGATAACATCCTCCTGGCTCAAGAACTTTTGCAGGATTTGGAGAAACCTTGCAGAGGGGGAAATGCAATTTTTAAGCTTGATCTAATGAAGGCATATGACATGGTCAACTGGGATTTCATCATTGAATGTTTGGAGGCTAGGGGTTTTTCCATGGAAAGCTACAAGTTGATAACATAAACTCATTTTTTATAAGTGGTAAAGCCCATGGTTTCCTTAAAGCCAACAAAGGACTTAAACAAGGGGACCCTTTATCCCCCACCATTTTCATACTGGTGTTGGACTATTTCTCTAGACTGATGGACTGCAAGGAGAATAGAAAAAGCTTCAAATCTTATCACAATAGAGCTAGACTGGACATCAGTCATCTGATCTATGCTGATGACATCCTGCTGTTCTCTAGGGCTTCTAAGCCTGCTACCAAGTGCATTGTGGAGTGTCTTCAACATTTCTAATAGGTGTCAGTGCTAAAGGTAAACAAGGACAAATGTGAGATCCTGATCAGCAAAAAAGCCTCTCTACCAATCAATCAATAGATGCATTCTTACACTGGTTTCTCTAGCTTGAGCCTCCCCTTCAAATATTTGGGGATCCATCTTACCTAAGGAAGAACAAAATTGATCCAATTTGATGAGGTTATTGATAAGATAACCTCTACTCTTCAGGGGTGGTCTAACTGGGTCTAACTCCTTTTTGTCTAATGGTGGTAGGATTACCCTACTGAAGAGCACTCTTACCTCTATCCATTTGTATGCTCTCCAAGTGGCTACAATGAAAAGAAGTACCTCTTTGATGCTGGAAAGAACTTTCAACAGATTTCTGTGGGCTGGGAATAGAAAACAAGTGGCTTGGGCTAGTTGGCAAAGGTGGCTAAACCTTGGGAGGCTGGGGATTTAGGTTTTAAAGGATTGCACCAGATGCAACACATTAGCCCGTGTGAGCTGTGGACTAAATTTAGACAAAATGAAAGTTTATGGGCCAATTTCATGCAGGACAAATACTGCAAGTTTGTCCACCCTCGGGAGGTCACTAGGAAGGTGGGAGACTCCAGAATTTGGGTTCAGATGCTCAAGGCCAGAGAAGACATTGATAAGCTGCTACGATGGGAGTTGGGATAAGGGAATATTAATTTCTGGAAAGACAAATGGTGTTCTAATGACTGTTTGGAACCTTTACAGGATGAAAATGAGGGGGATTTATTGGTCAAGGACTGCTGGGTTGACAATGTTTGTTCTGAGGACTTCTTGAGCGGTTTATTGAAGGAGCAGTCTGCTAGCTATATCTCTACTACTCAATTTGACAAAAAAAATAAGGACCAAATCAACTTGCTGAACAAGACTAGAGATAGTATCTCAAAAGACATCCATAACTATCTACACTGTTGGGACACTTGCTAGTGGAATATCTTCTCTTGCCAAAAACACCTCACCCCTTCCATGCTGTTCTTTTCTTGGAGAGTTCTTAATAAACTTCTCCCCACATATGATATTTTGAAACTTAAAGACCTGAAAGCTCCTTCAAGATGCCACCAATGCAAGCTTGATCAAGACACAAGGGATCATTTATTCCTCAGGTGCAGCTTTGCTAAGGAGGTTTGGAATAGACTAACCTCCCCAATGAACATCAACCTGATTAACATTGGTTGGGATAATATTACAGACTGCACTAAAGACTGGAAAGAGATAAACCTCATGCCAATTCCCTTCATTGTTGCTTGGTTTATTTGGATGGCTAGAAACATGGCCAAACATGAGGATAGGGAGGCCAGTGCTACATGGGTGATGTCTAACTGCTGGGCTTACCTAAATAAGCTAATACACTAGAGGAAGTTCCCCATCATCCTGTAGACCACAACTTACATGGGTGCTAATCACATTAAAGTTATCAAGGTGAGATGGGAGAAGTAATCACATTAAAATTATCAAGGTGAGATGGGAGAGACCTCCTTATCCTTTCATTAAAATTAACACTGATGGAAGCTACACAAACAAGAGAGCAGGTACTGGGGGAATTTTCAGAGATCACAAACGAAAGACTTTGTTGTTCTACAAGGCCCCTTATATAGCTGAGGATGCTTTGGAAACTGAAGTTGCTGCTCTATTTTGGGCTTTAAATTTTGCTAAGAAGAATAATTGGCAGTGGATTGTTGCTATAATGGACTCCTCCCTGCTGGTGGAGCTACTCAATTCTAAGATGTCTTCCTCTTGGCATATCAATCAATGGATCCACTGAATTAAAAAGCTCAACACCTGAAAGAAAGATTCATTTTTCATTTGTGTAGAGGGATGCTAATAGACCTGCAAATTTCCTAGCTATAGAAGGTGCTAATGCTGTTCATCCTGAGGTGTCCACAACCCTCTCCCCCTCTCTACACTTACTAACTCAGAGGGACAAGCTTCAAATTCCTTACCTCATAGTGCAAAAATGATTGTTGGGGTTGTGGTTGTGGCCATGAACAGTCTTGTTCTGATGCTCAGTTTGTGTCTCTTCTTGCTATTGGGAGTTCAGATGTTTAGTTTTGCTTGGGAGCTCTTTTGTAAATATACATACATATATATATATATATATATATATACAA
>NW_018232367.1:27833-54569 GCF_001263595.1 Phalaenopsis equestris | reverse complement strand
ATATCTATATATATATATGTATGTATATATAATAAAAGAGCAACTCGTGGCTCCATACACGTTAATAAAGAAAAATGATAGAAATATTGGGAGGGATAGTGGATCCCTAATTAAAAAAAAATAAAAATACATCATGAACCTAGAGGTTCCACTATCCACAGTACAACCCCACATAAAAAAATTCAAAAAATACATGTAAACACTCTAAACGTGTGTAAAAAAGAAATGAATACCCAAAATTTACATGTATACCAAAACTCGTGGAAACTATAATAGAGCGGAGCAAAATCAAAGTTAAGAGTGCAATGTCCAACAGGATCAACATTAAAGTTAGACCCATCCTGCAATCAGTTAGGTAAATCCCGGCCAAGTTAAAACAATAAAAAAAAATAGAGGAAAAGAATATAATTGTGCATAAATATCTTGTGGCCACAGAGAAAAGCCTCCCAAGCACCACAACAACCATGAATCCTGTTAACCTCACTTTTAGTTGAGGTTTAGTTTTTCTCTCTTTAGTTTCGTAAGGTCTAGCCATAGGGTAACCATAGGACTTTCTTGATGACTATTCATAGAAAACTAGAAAGGAACCCTCACCATTAGAAATCCTAAACTCTTCCTTGCACAACTTGAAGTTCTACTTATTGGTCCTAACCTCTAGCACTTAGTGGGTGGGGTCAGTATGGAGAACCTCAAGGGGAGTCCCCATATGACTATTTTACCTTAGGGTTGACTCTAGGTGTTGTTCTGGATCAAGTTTACTCACTACACTCACTATCACCCACAATCACTCACAATCCTAAAACCCAAAATTGTTGACTTTGATCCCTTGATCTTTTGGGAGACTCATGCAGATGGTCCCCTAGACCCACTAGCCGTAGGTTAGGGTTTAGCTAAGACCAGTACATAGAGGACCCAAATAAGGATTTCACTGGTCCATAGCTCATATAGGGTGGTTGGCACCCCAATTCTACCAAAAACTTGGCCTTTTGCCCTTGCCCTAAAATCCACCCAAATTACCTAAATGCCCTTGAAATCCTAAATTTGGTCAAAATCCCAATTTCATCCAAAATACCCAAACTTATTCAAAAATGATTTCAAACAATTTGAAAATACCCAAATTGCCCAAAACTACCAAAAATTCCTAAAATTACCAAATTAGCCAAAATTACAAAAATACCCTTGGCACTCCAAACCTTCCAAAAACCTTTAAAATCACTTAAAGTGTCTCTAAAACAAATTTGGACCCTTCAATTGATCCAAATTAGGCGAATTTGACCATTTTGACCAAACCCCCAAATTGCTTTTAAAGGCCCAGTTTCTCCAAATTCATCCCAAATGTCCATCAATTTTTACTCAAATTCCCTCAATTTTAATTCTAAACTAAAATTCATCATTTATTTGATCAATACAAACCAAATTCAAGCCTAATTGGCCCATATTTTGAGCTTAATTTGGATTCAAATTGAAACCCCAGTTTTGGCCCTAAGACTTAATCTCACCTAATTGAACCCCAAAGCCTACTCAATTTACCCCAATTTCAATCCTAAACTCTTCATAACCCTCCTAAAATTCTAATTAGACCTTAAATTGGCCTTGTTGAATCCTCAATTTCACAAATGCCCTTGAAATCCTAAATTTGGTCAAAATCCCAATTTCATCCAAAATACCCAAACTTATTCAAAAATGATTTCAAACAATTTGAAAATACCCAAATTGCCCAAAACCACCAAAAATTCCTAAAATTACCAAATTAGCCAAAATTACAAAAATACCCTTGGCACTCCAAACCTTCCAAAAACCTTTAAAATCACTTAAAGTGTCTCTAAAACAAATTTGGACCCTTCAATTGATCCAAATTAGGCGAATTTGACCATTTTGACCAAACCCCCAAATTGCTTTTAAAGGCCCAGTTTCTCCAAATTCATCCCAAATGTCCATCAATTTTTACTCAAATTCCCTCAATTTTAATTCTAAACTAAAATTCATCATTTATTTGATCAATACAAACCAAATTCAAGCCTAATTGGCCCATATTTTGAGCTTAATTTGGATTCAAATTGAAACCCCAGTTTTGGCCCTAAGACTTAATCTCACCTAATTGAACCCCAAAGCCTACTCAATTTACCCCAATTTCAATCCTAAACTCTTCATAACCCTCCTAAAATTCTAATTAGACCTTAAATTGGCCTTGTTGAATCCTCAATTTCACTTAATTTTAACCCAAGTGCAAAAATCCCCAAATTTGCCCTAAATTGGTTGTCTCCAAATTCCACCAAATTGAATTCCTTAACCCCAAAATTGACACCCAATTTATGTTGGAAGCTCTTCATGACATTCTTATGGACCATTTTCATCCATCAATTTGGACATAGCCCAACCTTAGCCCAACCTAGACTCAACTCTAGTCCAACATGCCCAAATTGACCAAAATCCCAAAATCCTTCAAATTGAGCTTTCAATTGAACTTAAAATTACTTCAATCCTTCACCAAAAATCTTCAATATAATCATATACACAATGTTGATGAATCAATTGAGCTCAAAGTCACGACTAGCCTAACGCAAACCCAACTTTTAGCCATGTTGACCCAAATTGAACCCCTCACCCAAAATTGACTTAGCCATGCCTAAGCCTCCAAATTGATGAAACCTCAGCCTCAAAGTGCACCATATGGACCAATATAAACCCTATAAAACCATCCGAATAAGCTATGGGCCAATGGTCCCTAAATTAATGGATCTTAGCCCATTTTTGAGCCTTAACCAAAAATCTCTTCCATCATCACAAACCATTCGAGGTAAATTATAATTAGGCCTAGTGGCCAAAAAAACACAAAACTAAGAGCCCCAAGATTAAAGTCAAACCCAAAACACACCCAGCTTAGCTGGCCAACCCTGATTGGCCCTTAGCATTTGGAAGCCTTCCACCTCAGCTCCACGTTGCACCTAATTGGAGGCCATGACAGCCACCCTAGGTTTTTTTACTTAAACCCCTCCTCCATGGCTAAAAAGATGACAATAAAATTTCCTTTGGGGAAACTGTGTTGAACTATTCCCAAAGCTCCTCCAAGACTCCCTAACCCCATTGCAACCATCCTTTAGCCATCTTCCCCATCACTTGATCCTAATTTTTGAACTCAAAATTAGGGCAAATTTCAGCCATCCTAAAAATACCACCCAAATAACAAATTGATTTTCTCTTGAGCTTCACCATAGCAAGAGAGGAAGATCCCCAAATCCCCCTCTTTTGAGCCCTCTAACCTATCCTTAGACCAAAGCCACTCCACCCTTTTATCAAACTCATACTTGGAGCTTTTACCAGAGGAAATAAACACATCTAGGAGGTTTGCCAGACTTCACTAAAGCTTCCACAAGCACCCATTTGTGGCCTCACTTCATGGGCAAAGACATAACTCACTAACCTTAAGTTTGGGCTCAGTTTGGTCTTTTTTGAAGAAAACTTTCAATTCATAGCAATGTAACCATATAAATATACTTGTCTTGGAAAGATGATAGTGTAGGAACAAACTTGAAGTGATTTGGTTGAGTATAGGCTGAAATCTTAGGGCTTAAAGTTGGACGGTTCATGGGTTTTGGCTGTCAGAGACGTTGATGAAGAGTCGTTTAATCAAGCGTGTATCGAATGGTTGGACGAGATTGAGTTGGACGGAGCCTTCGTGCTTGAGCAATGGGACACTTGACGGTAAAATCAGATGGCTGCGCTGAACCAAGAAGCGACGCATGGCGTTTCGGGGAGGACGAGGATGACGCAGTGTGTGATTGGGTTGAATAGAAAATTAGTATTTTTCTTAATTAAATAAATAACAAATCTTAAAAAATTCATAACTTTTCATAAAAAATCCTAAAAATAAAAGAGAAAATACCCACTTGGTCAGTGAAGAGAGGAGAATAATGGTGATCAAAAATAAAAATTATATTGAAAATATATTATTTTTATTTAATTAAATACCCTTTATGGTATTTTAATTTTCCATGGCTTAAAACATTTCACCATGACTTGAAATTTTTAAGGTTTGTTCCTCGTCACAGAGGATATATTTTTAGATTTTTCCAAAGTCAGAAGACTTCTCTATGTCTCTAACCCTAATTTTAAAGCTAGGGTGCCTATTTTGGCTTATTTTAATTATATAAATCAAAATATCACTTGAAAAATTATGGTAAATTTTCTTAAGTCAGAGAAATCTAGGAAAAATATCATGATGCTTTGGATCAATCTATAAATTTCTACATTTAATTAAATATGAATATCTTGTGTTAATTTTTGTAAATTATATATTTATCAAAAATCAAAAAAGTCCATCCCATATTGTTCATAAAAATCATATTTACTCACTATAAAAACTTCAAAATTATTTTACTTAGTCTAAGCTCTAAAATAGAATTTTAAGGAAACCTTGTCTTTTTGTATAAAAATAATCATATTAAATTAAATATGCTTAGAAAAACTATAAAAGTTGCTTTTCTGAGTTCCTTGTGATCAGGGGCATTATATAAAAATAAAATCCATTTTTGTGAAAATATTTCATTGTTAAAATACATTTTGAACTAAAAACAATTTTTTAGCTTTATTTTAAATTTTAAATAATTAAAAATAATTAAAATCTCAAAAATACCAAAATATTTTAAAATCTGCTAAATTAATCCATAACCACTTAGAACTCGTTAAGATATTTTTCCTAATATTTCTAAATTAAAAATAAATTTTTAAAAGCTTAAAATGAGTATTTCTTATTTTCCAACTAAAATAATTTTAATAAATAGATTAAAAATTATAAAAATGCAAAATTTGTTTCTCTAAGTTCCCTGGGCTTAGAGTGGTTTAATAAAAATATTTAAAAAAAAATTGAAAATAAAACATCTTTTCCATTCAAACTAAATCATAAATATTATAGTAATTAAATAATAGTAATAAAAAATTAATTAAAAAAATCATAAAATTTTGCCTAAGTTTTTCCCTGACCTTAGGAGACCTCTAATAATTTTTCCATAAACACAAACTTTATTTTGGATAATAAATAATAAATTAACCTTTGAAAATACTACCTTCTAAATTTAAATATTTATCTAAATTAAATTTAATTTTTGAGAGATCCACATATTCTCCTCCAACATTATAATTACCTCTTAGATATGACACTTTAAACCCTCAAAGTCATTTGAGTTGTGTTTAATGAGTTATGAAGTGAAGTGCCCCAAGGGTAAAGTGAAAATTTTAGACTTTGGTGCCTAATAAAAATTTAGGATTAACCAAAGTAAAAAATTGGTAATTTTGATCTTAATAAGCATTTTTGGATGATTGAAATACAATGGGATTAAAAGGTAGAAACTTACTCACCACCCTTGCACAACATCAACAAAATCATAATCCTCCTAATTTTCATGACTTGGAAATCAATTTAGATCAGACAATTCTTAAGTGATGGACTTAAGTCAGAAAAATTCACTTTTCTTAAGCGCAAAGTTGAGGATGGTTTGACCATTTGATGAGAATACATGTCACTGAAATAAAAAATTTTATAATCACCTTCTTACCTATCATAATTATTGAAGGCTTAGTAGTGACATAGTCTTAATATCTGAACTCAATGGATCAAATTTAGAAGATAACATCATTGGTGATTAAAATTTTTAAACACTAAAAGCCTGAACTTAATTGTGGAAACAACAATCTTAAATGACTTAAACTTGCCTTAAGGGATCCCACTCACATATCCTTTAAATGAATCAATAATTGGTTAACTGGGAATCTTAACTTTGGGATAATTAAATTGTCAAGTTTCACTGAGCAACGGGGTAGCAACGGGGTAACCACTCTCTAAAACTCTCTAAACTCAGATAATTAATGGAACAATATGATAAGTTCAAAATGAACTCAAAATATTTCCAGAGATCTTCAAAGTGATCTAAGGTCATGCGTTTAGCATTTTGAAATCTATTGGAAATTCTGAAGGTAAAATTAGACTTTCCATATTTTGCTCTAAAATCATCTACTAGGATCATCCAAGATCTAACAAAATCATAGCTTGGGGTTTGGTAGATAAACCTTAATCTACTCATGAACTTTAAGTTTCTGGCAATATTATATACATGTCTTGCAAAAACTGAACTTTCTGTTGGTGGAACGAGAAGACTCGCTAGGTATGTTTTTACAGTTTATAGTATCATCTTTTCTTGTACTTTCCACATTGTATTTTTATGCTCACAAATCTTGCATGTTGAATGAAAACTAAATCTGCTAGGATAGCCACCAAACCAAAACAAAAACTAAAATCAACCATGATGAAATTCACCGCCACAACATTCAAAATATAAGACAACTCATAATTTAACCACAAACATCACGAAACAATAATTGCAACTAAATTAATACGTCTCTATCGGATGATCGGGAATCCCTCGGAGGAGGAAACCTATGGTTGCTAACGAGGCTTCCCATGCTCTACATAAAAGTATGAAGAAATTGAGTTCAATTTAGTAAATTCATTCGGATAAAGTGAATCAAATAGAATATAGTGGTACCAGAACAAGAGAACCGTGGGTTAGCATTAGTATGTACCCCAGAGATAATGCCCATGTCGACGCTGCTCGAGCAGATTCCCAACGTAACTTTCCACTTGATTCCTCAGAGAGATAATGCCAATGACGACGCTCCAGAAAAACTTGCTAAAGAATTAGCATGTACCCCAGAATATCCATTTCCATTACAGTATAAGGAAGATAGTTTTTGTCTCAAATCAACCTTAAAAATCTACATAAGCTCGGAAAATAAGTAGAAACAATGATTGTAATTGCTGAAATTGCAATTGCTGAAATGGATGAAGATTGGTGTAAGCCATTAATAGAATATTTGTAAACTGGAAAGCTACCAGAGGAAAGCTACCAGAGGACTAGTCAGCAGCACACCACATCACAAGAAGGGCTATGTCATACGCCTTAGTGGGTGAGGTCCTCCAAAAAAGAGCATTCGATCAAATTTAGCTACGAAGTCTGAGAAAAGCATAAAAGCATAAGCACAAAATATTATCAAAGAGGTACATGTCGGATTGTGTGGCGCTCACCAGTCAAGGCCAAATATGAATATGAAGATCAAAAGACTCAAATATTATTGGTCGGCAATGATGTCCGACTGCATGTATACAGCTAGAAGATGTCACCAGTGCCAAGTGCATGCGGTGGTCTTGCACCAACCTCTAAATGTGCTACACCCCAACAGTCGCCTCATGGTCATTTGAGTGTTGGTGCATGGATATAATAGGTCTATTAGACCCTCCATCTTCCAAAGGACACAGATTTATACTTGCTGCTACGGTTTACTTTCCCAAATGGGCAGAGGTAGTGCCATTATTAGAGGTTACAGCACAACACATCCTTCAGTTCTTTAAAAGCCAAGTCATATACCATTTTGCGGGTCCGTGCAGAATAATTTTCGATAACGAGACAACCTTTAAATGCCCAAAAATCAATAATTTTGTCAAACAACACGGGATAGACTAGAGGTACTCTACAATTTACTATCCCAAGACAAGTGGCTCACCCGAAGTCCTTAACAAGACAATGGTACAGATTTTGAAGAAGACGCTGGATGAAAACAAAAGAGATTGGCATTACAGATTGTTAGAAGTGTTGTGGGCCTACCGGACAACGTTCAGTACTCCCACTCAGTGTACACCCTACATGTTCGTGTAATTAGAGGTCCATATGCCATCTCTCAAAGTCACTATCGCGAATCAACTTACAACAAAAGAAAGTGCAAAACTCAAACTTGAGGAATTGGAAAGTCTTGAAGGAAAATGACTAGAAGCACTATAGCATCTGGAGCTTTACCAAGCAAAGATGGTACAAACCCATGAAAAATTGGTCCGCCTAAGGACATTCAAAGTTGGTGACATCATTTGTTCTCAAAAGGAATATTCTTGCACGCCGCAACATAGGTGGAAAATTTGAGTTAACATGGGAAGGACCAATTATCGTAGAAAAAGTATACACAAGAGATGCCTACCAACTAGTGGATTTTCAAGGCGAAAGATCCATGTTGTCGATCAAGAGACAATACTTGAAGACATATTATGCAACTTGACACTGCTTGAAATTTCTTTTTTGAAATTTTGATTGTTCTGGGTTATTTATTTTTCCAAATGTCTATGATCGTGTCCAAAATTTTGTAATAAATTTAACCTTAATAGAATGAAAACTTTTGAAGCGACATACTTCAATTTTCTCTTTTCTACCTTAAAAGTTTGACATTTTACTAAGTTAAATAAAAAAATATATACGCATAAATAAATGATTTTCTCACCAACATAAGCTACCATTTGGTCTAATAAACACTTTGTTTTGTTCTTGTTCATGCTAAATTTCAATGTATTGATATTTTTTCTATCTTGTGCAGAGAAAATGTTAGAACTGAAGCTAACTTTTGATTTTAAAGATGGCTAGAACCTTTTACTTAATGAGGAAAGGGCACCGCAAGGTGGCACCATAGACTTCGACATAGACTTCAGTCAAGTGGACATACACTATGAGGGTCCCCTGTTGGACGTGGTTAGCTGTCGATAAAAAGAAGGGCTACCATCACTGTTGAAGATTGGCACCAAGAAGAATTCCAAGCTAATAGGGAAAAATATGATAATATCTTAAGATACGATAGGGACCTAGCCGCCGGACGCCTAGGATAGCTACACCAACCGGAGGCCTAGTCACTGCTAATAACAAAAGACCGTCGAATGTACTTCTGCAAAGAACTCAACACAGAAACTCCAACTGCAGAAAACATAGAGGTTTCCTGCGTGAAGAAAGAAGATGCCAACAAGAGGCAGAAAATTTACTTACATCTATTCCTGAGGGGAAAATCTACGATCCAGATATGAGAGAGACTTCCTCCAGCTTGCCTATCGAAGAGGTTGAGTCCAAGTTTGCTACAGAGCCAGAGATACCTAAACATTTATATTCTCTTTATGCAGGATACCTGACATGCAGCTCTTTAATTCCCACATGTAAACCAGCTACAGGAGCATTTGTGGAATGCCCGAACTGCAATGTTCTCCACTAGAATGCTATAGTACTTTGGAGGAGTACACATCCACCGATGATAGATTTCAGGTCACTGATAACCCAATGGGGGAGTCATATCTCCCCTTCGATATAGAGACAGTGCCTACCTAGATTCGTGCTGACATTGAAATGAGGGAGCATCCTCGACAGCCGCCGATCATCACCACGGTAGAATACTACAAAATGAGTATAGTGAACAAAAGGGACTTTGAATTCTATGAAGAAGTTCAGAGAAGATTCATCAACATACTGAAAGGCTTGGAACTGTATACCAGAGTCTTCTCTGAAAGTGAAGAAGGAAGTATTCTTGACTGCATCTTTGATCTAACAGAAATAACCTATCTAAGCCACAAAAATGGATGCATGAAAAAGTCAGAATCACCATACAATCTGGTTGTTGTACAATTTCACCCAAGACAGACAAGGAAATCCCCTAAAGATTTTGAGATACGAGGAGGTGGACCCGCTACCTCCCATGCTAAAATGGATGATCAAGAGAATGGTCCGATGAAGCATACTTCTAGCCGACTGTATTCTCAACAATTGTATCATCAATATATACGATGAAGGCGACTGCATTCCCTCACATATAGACTATCATGATTTTGTGATCCCTTTTTAATGAGCATTCCCTCACATATAGACTATCATGATTTTGTGAATCCCTTTTTAATGATCTCCTTCACGAGCAAAAGCAAATTTTTATTCAGAAAAGAAATAAATCCATTGGCCCCGTCGAGTTGAAAGGATCTGTGGAGCTTCCGCTTCCAGTGGGTTCAGTGCTGGTTCTTAAAGGAAATTGAGTAGATATGGCAAACATTGCATTCCATGGGTATGACACCTCAGGGTGTCTGTAACTTTTCGAAGAAGGGTTGACAGCCAAATGCCATATGGATTCCAGCTAGATCCAGAGTTCAAAGAGTTGTTGCCTTACTAGTTATGAGAGGGTTGAACCACTAAGAACATAGAAAGAGAGCTCTTGTCCTGGAGCATGGTTTGTTAGCTTAGCTCGATTAGGAGCTCACCCCACTAGAGATGGACATTCAAGAAATACCCTTTTGACTGTGTTTTGACATAGCAGATATGAAGATATATATACCAGATATGCTCAGCTTGTGATATGTGCCCATCATGAGATATTTTTAGATGTACTTTGATGCATTTTGATGCATTCAACATATTACATTCAACATATTATACCTTTTGAGGCTTTGGCTTGCACTCAATCTGTAACACTTGTTGAAGCAGATTAATGAAATCTTTTTCAGAATTTTGTCTATGATTTTGTCTATTTGTTCAATTGCCCTTTTGTGCAATGGATAAAGAGCCATAGAACCATACGTTGATTCTGAACTACAAAGAACAAAGAATAAAATAAAATAAAAACTTAGTAATAAAGTTCAAATAAAACACTCTTTTCAAAATAAAACAACCAACGAAAATTAAATTTTGGAAAACATATTTTGAAAATTAAACATGATAAAAACAACAAGAAAAACGAAAAGAAATCAGTTGAGTTGTTTCTCTCAATTTCAAGGTCTTTTACCCTTTGCTCACGCAGCACGACCATCGTTGTTTGCACTAAATCTCAAAAAATTTCATATATCTTCCTCACCAATGTCAGCAATATCACATGGCACATATCTATGAATTCAACACCATAAAACTCTCTACTAAATTTCAATTCTCATTTTGGTATCAGTCCCTAACTTCTGATTCCCTCCTTTCGTGGTCGGTCTCTAACTTCTGATCTTCTTTTTGAGATTGATATTTAAATTTCAATTCTCATTTTGGAATCAGTCCCTAACTTATAATTCCCTCTTTTCGAGTTCAGTACCTAAATTTTGACTCTCTTTCTGAGATTGATACTTAAATTTTAATTTTCATTTTGGAATCAATCCTTAAGTTCTGATTCACTCTTTTCGAGTTTGGTACCTAAATTTCGACTCTACTTCTGAGATTGATCCTTAAATTTCAATTCTCATTTTAGAATCAGTCCCTAACTTTTGATTCCCACTTTTTGAGTTTGGTACCTAAATTCCTACTCTCTTTTTGAGATTGATACTTAAATTTCAATTCTAATTTTGGAATCAGTCCCTAACTTCTGATTCCCTCTTTTTGAGTTTGATACCTAAATTCTGACTTTTTCTCTGAGATCGATCCTTAAATTTCAATTCTCATTTTGGAATCAGTCCCTAACTTCTGATTCCCTCCTTTTCAGGTTGGTCCCCAACTTCTGATCCTTTTTTTGAGATTGATCCTTAAAGTTCAATACTTATTTTGGAATCAGTCCCTAACTCATGATTCCCTCCTTTTGATGTAGGTCCCTAACTTTCGATCCTCTTTTTAAGATTCATCCTTAAATTTTATTTAAATTTTAATTCTCATTTTAGAATCAGTCCCTAACTTCTTATTCCCTCTTTTCGAGTTTGGTACCTCGGTACCTCAATTCTGACTCTCTTTCTGAGATTGATACTTAAATTTCAATTTTCATTTTTGAATCAGTCACTAACTTTTGATTCCCTATTTTTCAGGCCAATCCTTAACTTTTGATCCCCTTTTTGAGATTGATCCTTAACTTTCAATTCTCATTTTGGAATCAATCCCTAAGTTCTGATTCCCTCTTTTTGAGGTGGGTCCCTAACTTTCGATCTTCTTTCTAAGATTGATCTTTAAATTTTAATTCTCATTTTGGAATCAGTCCCTAACTTCTGATTCCATATTTTTGAGTTCAGTACCTAAATTCTGACTCTCTTTCTGAGATTGATAATTATATTTCAATTTTCATTTTAGAACCAGTCACTAACTTCTGATTCCCTCTTTTTGAGGTCGGTCCCTAACTCTGATCCTCTTTTTGAGCTTGATCCATAAATTTCAATTTTCATTTTGGAATCAGTCCCTTACTTCTGATTCCCTCTTTTTGGGTTCGGTCCCTAACTTCCAATACTTTTTTTGAGATTTATCCACAAATTTTAGTTCTCCTTTTGGAATCAACCCCTAACTTCTGATTCCCACTTTCTGAGTTTGGTACCTAAATTCTTACTCTCTTTCTGAGATTGAAACATGAATTTCAATTCTCATTTTAGAATCAGTCCTAACTACTGATTCCCTCTTTTTGAGTTTGGTACCTAAATTTTGACTCTTTTTCTAAGATTGATCCTTAAATTGCAATTCTCATTTTGGAATCAGTCTCTAAATTCTGATTCCGTCTTTTCGAGGTCGGTACCCCACTTCTGATCATCTTTTTGAGATTGATCCTTAAATTTCAATTCTCTTTTTGGAATCGGTCCATAACTTCTGATTCTCTCCTTTCGATGTAGATCCCTAACTTTCGATCCTCTTTTCAAGATTGATCCTTAATTTTTAATTCTGATTTTCAAATCACTCCCTAACTTCTGATTCCCTCTATTTGAGTTTGGTACCTAAATTCTGACTCTATTTCTAAGTTTGATACCTAAATTTTAATTTTCATTTTTGAAATCACTCCCTAACTTCTGATTCCCACTATTAGCGGTCAATCCCTAACTTCTGATCCCCTTTTGAGATTGATCCTTGAATTTCAATTCTCATTTTGGAACCAGTCCCTAATTTCTGATTCCCTCTTTTCGAGGTTAGTCCTTAACTTCTGATCTTTTTTCTGAGATTGATCCTTAAAGTTTAATTCTCATTTTGGAATCAGTCCCTAACTTCTGATTCCCTCTTTTCGAGGTCAGTACCTAAATTCTGACTCTCTTTCCGAGATTAATACTTAGATTTCAATTTTCTTTTTGGAATCAACCCCTAACTTCTGATTCTCTCTTTTTGAGGTCGATCCCTAACTCTGATACCCTAACTCTGATCCTCTTTTTGAGCTTGATCCTTAAATTTCAATTCTCTTTTTGGAATCAGTCCCTTAGTTCTGATTCCCTCTTTTCGGGGTCGGTCCTTAACGTCTGATACTCTTTTTGGGAATGATCGATATATTTTAGTTCTCATTTTGGAATCAGACCCTAACTTCTGATTCCCTCTTTCAGAGGCCGGTCCCTAACTTCTGATCCTTTTTTTTTGATTGATAACTAAATTTTAATTCTCATTCCGGGGTCAGTACCTAAATTTTGGTTCCTTGCTTTTGAGATCGGTATCTAAATTCCGACTCTCCTTTTCAGTACTGATACCTAAATTTTAATTGTCATATTGGGGTCAGCAATTACATACTAATTCTCATCCTCTATAAACAACTGAAACTTGATAATTTGAAACCTACTCTTCAATCCATAGTGAGAGTTTCTACTCTTTGATTTAGAATAGATATTCACCTGCTATATTCCTCAGTAGAAACAACTAGCACTCAATTTTACACTCCTTTCTAGGTCTATCAACTTAGGAGTCTGTGTTGGTTTTGTTGATCTCATCGGTCAACACCAATACACGTGGTGTCCTTTGCCCAGCACACCACACATATTGGGAATTCATTAGTTGACGTCGCTTTTGGTTGAGGTTTTGAGGTTTATTTTTTCCTCTTTAGTTGCCTAAGGTCTAGCCATAGGACTTTCTTATTGACTATTCTTAGAAAACTGGAAGAAGGAACCCTCACCATTAGAAATTCTAAACACTTCCTTCATCAAGTTGAAGTTTTACATATTGGTCATAAACTCTAGCACTTAGTATGTGGGGTCAATATGGAGAACCTCAAGGGGAGTCCCCATATGACTATTTGACCTTAGGGTTAACTCTGGGTGTTGGTATGTTGGTCTGGAGCTAGTTCACTCACCACACTCACTATCACCCACAATCACTCACAATCTTAAATCCCAAAATTGTTGACTTTGATCCTTTGATCTTTAGGGAGACTCATGTAGATGGTCCCCTAGACCCACTAGCCCTAGGCTAGGGTTTGGCTAAGAACAGTACATAGTGGACCCAAATGAGGATTTCATTGGTCCATAGCTCATATATAGTATACCAAAATCTCCGACTTGGCCTTTTGCCCCTAAATCCACCCAAATTACCAAAATGCCATTGAAACCCTAAATTTGGTCAAAATCCCAATATCACCCAAAATACTCAAACTTATTCATAAATCATTTTAAACCATTTAAAATAACCAAATTGCCCAAAATCACCCAAACTTCCCAAAATTACCAAAATATCCCCAAATTTGCCAAAATTACAAAAAATACCCTTGGCACCCCAAACTTTCCCAAAACCTCCAAAATCACTTCAAGTGTCTCCAAAGCCAATTTGGACACTTCAATTGAACTCAATTTGGCCGATTTGACATTTTTAACCTAATTGTCCCATGCTTTGAGCTCAATTTTGACCCAAATCAAAATCCCAATTTTGGACCTATGACCTAATCTCACACTTACTAGATTTGCCATAATTTGAATCCTATGTTTTTCATAACACTTCTAAACCTCAAATTAGACCTTTAATTGGCCTTGGTGAAGCCTCAATTTCACTTAAATTTAACCTAAGTCCAAAAATCCCCAAATCTGCTCCAAATTTCCTATGTCTCCAAATTCCGCCAAATGGAATACCGTAACGCCAAAATTGACACCCAATTTATGCTGAAAACTCTTCATGACATTCCTATGGACCATTTTAAACCATCAATTTGGACTTAGCCAGACCTTAGCCTAACCTAGACGCAAGTCTAGTCCAACATGCCCAAATTGACTAAAATCCTAAAATCCTTCATATTCAGCTTCCAATTGAACTTAAAACTACTTCAATAATTCACTAAAAATCTTTATTACAATCATCTATAAAATTTTATTCAATCAATTGAGCTCAAAGTCATGGCTAGCCTAACCCAAACCCAACTTTTAGCCATGTTTAACCAAATTGAACCCCTCACCCAAAATTGACTTAGCCATGACTAAGCCACAAAATTGATGACACCACAGCCTCCAAGTGCACTCTATGGACAAGTATAAACCCTCTCAAACCATTTAAATAAGCTATAGACCAATGGGTCCCTAAATTAAGGGATCTTAGCCCACGTTTGGGCCTAAACTTAAAATCTCTTCCATCTAAAATCTTTTCCATCATCACAAACCCTTGGAGGTAAAATATAATTAGGCAACCAACTGACCTTCTGGCCACCTCCCCTATATCTCTCGGTCAGCCTAGTAGCCAAAAAACACAAAAATTGAGAGCCCCAAACTTAAATTAAAACAAAAAACACACCCATCTTAGCTGTCCAACCCTGATTGACACTTAGCACTTGGATGCCTTCTACCTCAGCTCCACCTTGCATCCAATAGGAGGCCATGACAGCCACCCTAGGCAGTTTTACTTAATCCCCTCCTCCATGGATAAAAAGAGGACAATAAAATTTTATTTAGGGAAACTCTATTGAACTTTTCCCAGAGCTCCTCAAAGACTCCCTAATCCCATTGTAACCATCCTTTGGCCGTCTCCCCCTTCACTTGAGCTTGATTTTTGAACTAAAAATCAGGGCATATTTTTTCCATCCTAAAATAAACCCCCAAACCCCAAATTTATTTGCTCTTGAGCTTCACAAGAGTAAGAGAGGAAGATCCCCATCAAAATCCTCCTCTTTTGAGCACTCTAACCTATCCCTAAACGTAGGCTACTCCATACTTTGATCAAAATCATACTTGGAGCTTTCACTAGAGGAAATAAACACATCCAGAAAATTTGTCAGACTCCGGTAAAGCTTCCACAAGCACCCAATCGAGGCCTCACCTCTTGGGCGAAGGTATAAGTCACTAACCCTAATTTTTTGCTCAATTTGGTCTTTTGTAAAGAAAACTTGCAATTCACAGCAATGTTACAATATAGTTATACTCATCTTCAGGAGATGATGGTGTAAGAACAAACCTAAAGTGATTTGGATGAGTCTAGGCTGAGATTTTAGGGCTTAAAGTTGGACGGTTCACAGGTTCTGGCTATCATCGCAGAGCCATTTAATCGAGTGTGTATCTAATGGATGGACGAGATCGAGTTAGACGGAGCCTTTGTGCGTGAACAGCAGACGTGTGTATCTAATGGATGGACGAGATCGAGTTAGACGAAGCCTTTGTGCGTGAACAGCAGATACGTGGCAGTCAAATCGGATGGCAGCACATGTGGCATTTTGAGGAGGACGAGGATGACGCGGCATGTGACTGGAATGAATACAAAATTAGGATTTTTCTTAGTTAAATAAATAATAGATGTTTAAAAAATTTTAACTTTTCATAGAGAAACCCTACAAATTTAAAAAAAATACTCGCTTGCTCAGTGAATAGAGGAGAATAATGGGGATAAAAAAACTATATTTCAAATATATTATTTTTAATTAATTAAATCCCTTCTCTGGTATTCTTCATGGCTTAAAACCATTCACCATAGCTAGAAATTTTTAGGGTTTATTCCTCATCACAGAGGAGATATTCTCTGATTTTTCTAAAGTCAGAAGACATCTCTATGTGTCTAACCCTAATTTTCAAGCTAGGGTGCCAATTTTGTCTTATTTTAATTATATAAACCAAAATTTCACTTGGAAAATTATGGGAATAATTTTAATAGGTTTTCTGTGATTAAAGAAGTCTAGGAAAACTATCATGATGCTTGGGATCATTCTGCAAATTGCTATATTTAATTAAATATGAGTTTCATGGGTTAATTTTTGTAAATTATATACTTATCAAAAATCAAAAAAATAAATCCCATACTGTTCATAAAAATCATATATACTCAGTGTGAAAATATCAAAATTATTTGACTGAGTCTAAGCACTAAATTGGATTTTTAAGGAAACCATGTATTTTTGTAAAAAAACAATTATATTAAATTAAATATGTTAGAAAAATTATGAAATTTGCTTTTCTGTGTTCCTTTTGATCAGGGGCATGCTATAAAAATAAAATCAATTTTTGTGAAAATATTTCATTTTTAAAATATTTTTTGAACTAAAAATAATTAAAATAATCAAAATTTTCAAAAATACAAAAAATAGTTCAAAATAAGTCGGAATTTCCCTTGATCACTTAGAATTCATTAGGTCATTTTTCCTAATTTTTCTAAGTTAAAAATGAATTTTTTTAAAAAGCTCAAAATGAATTTTGCATGTTTTCCCATTAAAGGATTATAATAAATAAATTAAAGTTATAAAAATATAAGATTTGATTCCCTGAGCATTCTTAATTAGAGAAGTTTATTCAAAATATAAATATGATTTTTTGTAATTAAAACATTACTTTCAATTTAATTTAATTATTGAAATTGATTAAAAATTAAATAATAGTAATAAAAAATTAATTAAAAAAATCATGAAATTTTGCCTAAGTCTTTCCCTGACCTTAGGAGACCTCTAAAATTTTTCCATAAACACAAACATTATTTTATCCAAATTAACCTTTGAAAATACTACCTTTGAAAATACTACACCTTTGAAAATACTACCTTCTAAATTTAAATAATTATCTAAATTAAATTAAATTTCTGAGAGATCCACATATTCTCCTCCAACATTATAATTACCTCTTAGATATGACACTTTAAACCCTCAAATTCATTTGAGTTGTGTTTAATGAGTTATGAGGTGAAGTGCCCCAGGGGTAAAGTGAAAATCTTAGACATTGGTGCCTAATCAAAATTTAGGATTAACCAAAGTAAAAAAAGGGTAATTTTGATCTTAATAAGCATTTTTGGATGATTGAAATACAATGGGATTAAAAGGTAGAAACTTACTCACCACCCTTGCACAACATCAACAAAATCATAATCCTCCTAATTTTCATGACTTGGAAATCAATTTAGATCAGACAATTCTTAAGTGATGGACTTAAGTCAGAAAGATGAAAATTCACTTTTCTTAAGCCTAAAGTTGATGATGGTTTGACCATTTGATGAGAATAAATGTCACTAAAATTAAAAATTTGATAATCACCTTCTTACCTATCATAATTATTGAAGGCTTAGTAGTGACATAGGCTTAATATCTAAACTCAATTGATCAAATTTAGAAGATAACATCATTGGTGATTAACATTTTTAAACACTAAAAGCCAGACCTTAATTGTGGAAACAACAATCTTAAATGACTTAAACTTGCCTTAAGGGAACACACTCACATATCCTTTAAATGTAACAATAATTGATTAATTGGGAATCTTAACTTTGGGATAATTAAATTGTCATGTTTCACTAGGTAACGGGGTAACCACACTCTAAACTCAGATAATTAATGGAACAATACGATAAGTTAATACGATAAGTTCAAAATGAACGGAACAATACGATAAGTTCAAAATGAACTCGAAATATTTCCAGAGATCTTCAAAGTGATCTAAGGTCATGCGTTTAGCATTTTGAAATATATTGGACTTTCTGAAGGGTAAATTCGACTTGCCATATTTTTCTCTAAAATCATCTAGTAGGATCATCCAAGATCCAACAAATTCATAGCTTGGGGTTTGGTAGATAAACCTTCATCTACTCATGAACTTTAAGTTTTTGGCAATATTATATACATGTCTTGCAAAAATTAAACTTTCTGTTGGTGGAACAAGAAGACTCGCTAGGTATGTTTTTACAGTTTATGTATGTTTTTACAGTTTATAGTTTACAGTTTATAGTATCATCTTTTCTTGTACTTTCCACATTGTATTTTTATGCTCACAAAGCTTGCATGTTGCATGAAAACTAAATCTGCTAGGATAGCCACCAAACCAAAACAAAAACTAAAATCAATTTTTGATTATAAGCTCCCCCCACCGCCACAACATTCAAAATATAAGACAACTAATAATTTAACCACAAACATCACAAACATCACGAAACAATTAATTGCAACTAAATTAATACGTCTCTATCGGATGATCGGGAATCCCTCGGAGGAGGTAACCTATGGTTGCTAACGAGGCTTCCCATGCTCTAAATAAAAGTATGAAACTCATTGAGTTCAATTTAGTAAATTCATTCTAACAAAGTGAATCAAATAGAATATAGTGGTACCAAAACGAGGGAACCGTGGGTTAGCATTAGTATGAACCCCAGAGATAATGCCCATTTCGACACTGCTCGAGCAGATTCCCAACGTAACTTTCAACTAGATTCCTCGGAGAAATAGTGCCCATGCCGACGCTCTAGAAAAACTTGCTAAAGAATTAGCATATACCCCAGAGTATTCCATTTCCATTACAGTATAAGGAAGACAGTTTTTGTCTTAAAACAACCTTAAAAATCTATACAAGCTCGGAAAATAAGAAGAAACGATGATTGCAATTGCTGAAATGGATGAAGATTGGTGTAAGCCATTAGTAGAATATTTGTAAACTGGAAAGCTACCAGAGGACTAGTCAGCAGCACACCACATCACAAGAAGGGCTATGTCATACGCCTTAGTGGGTGAGGTCCTCCAAAAAAGAGCATTCGATCAAATTTAGCTACGAAGTCTGAGAAAAGCATAAGCACAAAATATTACCAAAGAGGTACATGCCGGATTGTGTGGCGCTCACCAGTCAAGGCCAAAGATGAATATGAAGATCAAAAGCCTCAGATATTATTGGCCGACAATGATGTCCGACTGCAGGGATACAACCAGAATATGTCACCAGTGCCAAGTGCATGCGGTGGTCTTGCACCAACCTCTAAATGTGCTACACCCAACAGTCGCCTCATGGTCATTTGAGTGTTGGTGCACGGATACAATAGGTCTATTAGACCCTGCATCTTCCAAAGGTCACAGATTTATACTTGCTGCTACAGTTTAGTTTCCCAAATGGGCAGAGGCAGTGTCATTAGGAGAGGTTACATCACATCACATCCTTCAGTTCTTTAAAAGCCAAGTCATATACCATTTTGGAGTTCCGTGCAGAATAATTTCCGATAACGGGACAACCTTTAAATGCACAAAAATCAATAATTTTCTCAAACAACACGGGATAGACTAGAGGTACTCTACAATTTACTATCCCAGGGCAAGTGGCTTAGTCAAAGCCCTTAATAAGACACTGGTACAGATTTTGAAGAAGACGCTGGATGAAAACAAAAGAGATTGGCATTACAGATTGTTAGAAGTGTTGTGGGCCTACTGGACAATATTCAATACTCCCACTCAGTGTACACCCAACATGTGTAGGGGTCGAGGTCGTACTACCATTAGAGGTGCATATGCCATCTCTCAAAGTCACTGTCGCGAGTCAGCTTACAACAAAAGAAAGTGCAAAACTCAAACTTGAGGAATTGGAACTTCTTCAAGGAAAATGACTAGAAGCACAATAGGATCTGGAGATTTACCAAGCAAAGATGGCACAAGCCCATGAAAAATTGGTCCGCCTAAGGACATTCAAAGTTGGTGACATCATTTGTTCTCAAATGGCATATTCTTGCACGCCGCAACATAGGTGGAAAATTTGAGCCAACCTGGGAAGGACCAATTATCGTAGAAAAAGTATACATAGGAGAAGCCTACCAACTAGTGGATTTTCAAGGCAAAAGACCCATGTTGTCGATCAAGAGACAATACTTGAAGACATATTATGCAACTTGACACTGCTTGGAATTTCTTTTTTGAAATTTTCATTGTTCTGGGGTTATTTATTTTGCCTACCGTCTATGATCGTGTCAACAATTTGTAATAAAATTAACCTTAATAGATTGAAAACTTTTGAAGCAACATACTTCAATTTTCTCTTTTCTACCTTAAAAGTTTGAAATTTTACTAAGTTAAAAAAAATATATATATATACGCATAAATAACTGATTTTCTCACCAACATAAGCTAACATTTTGTTTGATAAACACTTTGTTTTGTTTTTGTTCTTGCTAAATTTCAACGTATTGATATTCTTTTTGTCTTGTGTAGAGAAAATGCTAGAACTGAAGCTAACTTTTGCTTTTAAAGATGACTAGAACCTTCTAATTAATGAGGAAAGAGCACCGCAATGTGGCACCATAGACTTCGACATAGACTTCAGTCAAGTCGACATACACTAGGAGGGTCCCCTGATGGACGTGGTTAGCCGTTGATAAATAGAAGGGCTATCATCACTCACCAGGAAGAATTCCAAACTAAAAGGGAAAAATATGATAATATAACTAGATACAAGATAAAAGGGAAAAATATGATAATATAACTAGATACAATAGAGGGGACTAGTCGTCTGCCCTCTATGATAGCTACACCAACCGGAGGCCTAGTCACTGCTATTGACAAAAGACTGTCGGATGTACTTCTGCAAGGACCCCAACACAGAAACTTCAACTGCGGAAAACATAGAGGTTTCCCGCGTGAAGAAAGAAGATGCCAACAAGAGGTAGAAAATTTACTTACCCCTATTCCTGAGGGGAAAATCTATGATCCAGATATGAGAGAGACTTCCTCCAGCTTGCCTATCAAAGAGGATGAGTCCAAGTTTGCTACAGAGCTGGAGATACCAAAACATTTATATTCTCTTTGTGCGGGTTACCTAACATGCAGCTCTACAATTCCCACATGTAAACCAGCTATAGGGGCATTTGTGGAATTCCGGAACTACAATGTTCTCCACTAGCCACTAGAATGCTATAGTACTCTATAGTACTCTGGAGGAGTACACATCCACCGATGATAGATTTCAGGTCACTGATAACCCAATGGGTGAGTCATATCTCCTGCTGGATATAGAGACAGTGCCAGCCTGGATTTGTGCTGACATTGAAATGAGGGAGCATCCTCGACAGCCGCCGATCATCACCACGGTAGAATACTACAAAATGAGTATAGTGAACAAAAGGGACTTTGAATTCTATGAAGAAGTTCAGAGAAGATTCATCAACATACTGAAAGGCTTGGAACTGTATACCAGAGTCTTCTCTGAAAGTGATCTCTGAAAGTGAAGAAGGTAGTATTCTTGACTGCATCTTTGATCTAAGAGACAGGGGTTTAGCAGACCTTCTAACAGAAATAACCTATCTAAGCCACAAAAATAGATGCATGAAAAAGTCAGAATCACCATACAATCTGGTTGTCATACAATTTCACCCAGAACAGACAAGGAAATCCCCCACAGATTTTGAGATACGACGAGGTGAACCCGCTACCTCCCATCAAGAAGAGCAGCAGCAACTTTTAAAGAGAATGGTCCGATGAAGCATACTTCTAGCCGACTATATTCCCAACAGTTGTATCATCAATCATCAATATATACGATGAAGGCGAATATATACGATGAAGGCGACTGCATTCCCTCACATATAGACTATCATGATTTTATGAAACCCTTTTTAATGATCTCCTTCATGAGCAAAAGCAACATTTTATTCAGAAAAGAAATAAATGCATTGGCCCCGGCGAGTTGAAATGATCTGTGGAGATTCCGCTTCCAGTGGGTTCAGTTTTGGTTCTTAAAGGAAATGGAGTAGACATTGGCAAACATTGCATTCCAGGGGTACCATACCTCAGGGTGTCTGTAACTTACCGAAGAAGGGTTGACAACCAAATGCCATATGGATTCCAGGCAGATCCAGAGTTCATAGAGTTGTTGTCATACGAGTTATGAGAGGGTTGAACCTATAAGAACATAGAAAGAGAGCTCTTGTCATGGAGCATGGTTTGTTAGCTTAGCTCGATTAGGAGCTCACCCCATCAGAGATGGACATTCAGGAAATACCCTTTTGACTGCGTTTTGACATAGCAGATACAACGATATATATACCAGACATGCTCAGCTTTTGATATGTACCCATCATGAGATATTTTCAGATGTACTTTGATGCATTCAGCATATTATACCTTTTGAGGCTTTTGCCTGTACTCAATCTGTAACACTTGTTGAAGCATATTAATGAAATCTTAATCTTTTTCAGAATTTTGTCTGTTTGTTCAATTGCCCTATTGTGCAATGGATAAAGTGCCATAGAACCATACATTGGTTCTGAACTACAAAGAACAAAGAATAAAATAAAATAAAAACTTAATAATAAAGTTCAAATAAAACACTCATTTGAAAATACAATTAAATTTTGGAAAACATATTTTGAAAATTAAACATTATAAAAACAACAAGAAAAACGAAAAGAAATCAGTTGAGTTGTTTCACTCAATTTCAAGGTCTTTTACCCTTTGCTCACGCAGCACGACCATCGTTGTTTGCACTAAATCTCAAAAAATTTCATATATCTTCCTCACCAATGTCAGCAATATCACATGGCACATATCTATGAATTCAACACCATAAAACTCTCTACTAAATTTCAATTCTCATTTTGGTATCAGTCCCTAACTTCTGATTCCCTCCTTTCGTGGTCGGTCCCTAACTTCCGATCTTTTTTTTTAGATTGATATTTAAATTTCAATTCTCATTTTGGAATCAGTCCCTAACTTCTAATTCCCTCTTTTCAAGTTCAGTACCTAAATTTTGACTCTCTTTCTGAGATTGATACTTAAATTTTAATTTTCATTTTAGAATCAATCCTTAAGTTTTGATTCCCTCTTTTCGAGTTCTGTACCTAAATTTTGACTCTACTTTTGAGATTGATCCTTAAATTTCAATTCTCATTTTAGAATTAGTCCCTAACTTTTGATTTCCACTTTTCGAGTTTGGTACCTAAATTCCTACTCTCTTTTTCAAGATTGGTACTTAAATTTCAATTCTCATTTTGGAATCAGTCCCTAACAATCAGTCCCTAACTTCTGATGGAATCAGTCCCTAACTTCTGATTCCCTCTTTTTGAGTTTGATACCTAAATTCTGACTCTTTCTCTGAGATGGAACCTTATATTTCAATTCTCATTTTGGAATCAGTCCCTAACTTCTGATTCCCCCATTTCCAGGTCGGTCCCCAACTTCTGATCCTCTTTTTGAGATTGATCCTTAAATTTGAATTCTTATTTTGGAATCGATCCCTAACTCATGATTCCCTCCTTTCGATGTAGGTCCCTAACTTCCGATCCTCTTTTTAAGATTTATCCATAAATTTTAATTCTCATTTTAGAATCAGTCCCTAACTTCTTATTCCCTCTTTTCGAGTTTGGTACCTCAATTTTGACTCTCTTTCTGAGATTGATACTTAAATTTCAATTTTTATTTTGGAATCAGTCACTAACTTTTGATTCCCTCTTTTCCAGGACAATCCCAAACTTTCGATCCCCTTTTTGAGATTGATCCTTAAATTTCAATTCTCATTTTAGAATCAGTCCCTAACTTCTGATTCCCTCTTTTTGAGGTATGTCCCTAACTTTCGATCTTCTTTCTAAGATTGATCTTTAAATTTTAATTCTCATTTTGGAATCAGTCCCTAACTTCTGATTCCATCTTTTTGAGTTCATTACCTAAATTCTGACTCTCTTTCTGAGATTGATACTTAGATTTAAATTTTCGTTTTAGAATCAGTCACTAACTTCTGATTCCCTCTTTTTGAGGTCGATCCGTAACTCTGATCCTCTTTTTGAGCTTGATCCTTAAATTTCCATTCTCATTTTGGAATCAGTCCCTTACTTCTGATTCCCTCTTTTTGGGTTCGGTCCCTAACTTCTGATACTCTTTTTGAGATTGATCCACAAATTTTAGTTCTCCTTTTGGAATCAACCCCTAACTTCTGATTCCCACTTTTTGATGCTGATTCCCTCCTTTCGAGGTCGTACCTAAATTCCAACTCTCTTTCTGAGATTGAAACATAAATTTCAATTCTCATTTTAGAATCAGTCCTAACTACTGATTCCCTCTTTTTGAGTTTGGTACCTAAATTTTGACTCTTTTTCTAAGATTGATCCTTAAATTGCAATTCTCATTTTGGAATCAGTCTCTAAATTCTGATTCCGTCTTTTCGAGGTCGGTACCCAACTTCTGATCATCTTTTTGAGATTGATCCTTAAATTTCAATTCTCTTTTTAGAATCGGTCCATAACTTCTGATTCTCTCCTTTCGATGTAGGTTCCTAAATTTTGATCCTCTTTTTAAGATTGATCCTTAAATTTTACTTCTCATTTTAAAATCACTCCCTAACTTATGATTCCCACTTTTTGAGTTTGGTACCTAAATTTTGACTCTATTTCTAAGATTGATACCTAAATTTTAATTTTCATTTTTGAATCAGTCAGTAACTTCTGATTCCCACTATTAGCGGTCAATCCCTAACTTCCAATCCCCTTTTGAGATTGATCCTTGAATTTCAATTCTCATTTTGGAATCAGTCCCTAACTTCCGATTCCCTTTTTTCGAAGTTAGTCCCTAACTTCTTATCTTCTTTCTGAGATTGATCCTTAAAGTTCAATTCTCATTTTGAAATCAGTCCCTAACTTCTCATTCCCTCTTTTCGAGGTCAGTACCTAAATTCCGACTCTCTTTCTGAGATTAATACTTATAATAATTCTTATATTTCAATTTTCTTTTTGGAATCAACCCCTAACTTCTTATTCTCTTTTTTTGAGGTCGGTCCCTAACTCTGATCATCTTTTTGAGCTTGATCCTTAAATATCAATTCTTTTTTTGGAATCAGTCCCTTAGTTGTGAATCCCTCTTTTCGGGGTCGGTCCTTAACGTCTGATACTCTTTTTGAGATTGATCCATATATTTTAGTTCTCATTTTGGAATCAGCCCCTAACTTCTGATTCCCTCTTTTAGAGGCAGGTCTTTAACTTCTGATCCTTTTTTTGTGATTGATACCTAAATTTTAATTCTCATTCCAGGGTCAGTACCTAAATTCTGGTTCCTTGCTTTTGAGATCGGTACCTAAATTTCGACTCTCCTTTTCAGGAGTGATACCTGAATTTTAATTGTCATATTGGGGTCAGCAACTACATACTGATTCTCAACCTCTATAAACAACTGAAACTTGATAATTTGAAACCTACTCTTTGATCCAAAGTGTTTGATTTAGAATAGACATTTAGAATAGACATTCACCTGCTATATTCCCTAATAGAAACAACTAGCACTCAATTTTACACTCCTTTCTAGGTCTATTGACTTAGGGTTCTGTGTTGGTTTTTTTGATCTCATCGGTCAACACCAATACACGTGGTGTGCTTTGCCCAACACACCACACCTATTGGGGGTCCATTTGTTGACCTAACTTTTGATTGAGGTTTATTTTTTCCTCTTTAGTTGCCTAAGGTCTAGCCATAGGACTTTCTTGTTGACTATTCTTAGAAAACTGGAAGAAGGAACCCTCACCATTAGAAATTCTAAACACTTCCTTCCTCAACTTGAAGTTTTACATATTGGTCCTAACCTCTAGCACTTAGTAGGTGGGGTCAATATGGAGAACCTCAAGGGGAGTCCCCATAAGACTATTTGACCTTAGGGTTGACTTTGATCCATTGATCTTTAGGGAGACTCATGTAGATGGTCCCCTAGACCCACTAGCCCTAGGCTAGGGTTTAGCTAAGAACGTTTAGCTAAGAAAAGAACAATACATAGAGGACCCAAATGAGGATTTCATTGGTCCATAGCTCATATAGGGTTTACCAAAATCTCCAACTTGGCCTTTTGCCCCTAAATCCACCCAAATTACCTAAATGCCATTGAAACCATAAATTTGGTCAGAATCCCAATTTCACCCAAAATACTCAAACTTATTCAAAAATCATTTTAAACCATTTAAAATACACAAATTGCCCAAAACCACCCAAACTTTTACCCAAAATCACCAAAAAATTCTAAAATTACCAAAATATCCTCAAATTTGCCAAAATTACAAAAAATACCCTTATAGCCCAGACTTTCCTACAACCCTCAAAAACATTTCAA
>NW_018232367.1:15250-27760 GCF_001263595.1 Phalaenopsis equestris | reverse complement strand
TTTTGACCAAAACCCCCTAATTGCCTTTAAAGGCCTAATTTCCCAAAATTCATCCCATATGGCCATCAATTAAGAACCAATTTCCCTCAATTTTAATTCTAAACTCAAATTTATCTATCATTTGATCAATCCAAACAAAATTCAACCCTAACTGTCCCATGCTTTGAGCTCAATTTTGACCCAAATCAAAACCCCAATTTTGGACCTATGACTAATCTCACGCCTACTCGATTTGCCCTAATTTTAATCCTAAGTTTTTCATAACTCTTCTAAACCTCAAATTTGACCTTTAATTGGCATTGGTGAAGCCTCAATTTCACTTAATTTTAACATAAGTCCAAAAATCCCCAAATCTGCTCCAAATTTGCTATGTCTCCAAATTCCCCCAAATGGAATACTGTAACACCAAAATTAACACCAAATTTATGTTGAAAACTCTTCATGACATTCCTATTGACCATTTTCAACCATCAAATTGGACTTAGCCAAACCTTAGCCTAACCTAGACGCAAGTCTAGTCCAACATGCCCAAATTGACTAAAATCCTAAAATCCTTCATATTGAGCTTCCAATTGAACTTAAAACTACATCAATACTTCACCAAAAATCTTCATTACAATCATCTATAAAATTTTGATCAATCAATTGAGCTCAAAGTTATGGCTAGCCTAACCCAAACCCAACTTTTAGCCATGTTTAACCAAATTGAACCCCTCACCCAAAATTGACTTAGCCATGACTAAGCCACAAAATTGATGACACCACAGCCTCCAAGTGCACTCTATGGACAAGTATAAACCCTCTCAAACCATTTAAATAAGCTATAGACCAATGGGTCCCTAAATTAAGGGATCTTAGCCCACGTTTGGGCCTAAACTTAAAATCTCTTCCATCATCACAAACCCTTGGAGGTAAAATATAATTAGGCATCCAACTGACCTTCTGGCCACCTCCCCTATTACTGTCGGCCAGCCTAGTGGCCAAAAAACACCAAAATTGAGAGCCACAAACTTAAATTAAAACCTAAAACACACCCATCTTAGCTTCCCAATCCTGATTGGCACTTAGCACTTGGAAGCCTTCTACCTCAGCTCCACCTTGCATCCAACTGGAGGCCATGATAGCCACCTTAGGCGGTTTTACTTAATCCCCTCCTCTATGGCTAAAAAGACGACAATAAAATTTTATTTAGGGAAACTCTGTTGAACTTTTCCCAGAGCTCCTCAAAGACTCCCTAATCCCATTACAACCATCCTTTGGCCATCTCCCCCTTCACTTGAGCTCAATTTTTGAACTAAAAATCAAGGCAGATTTTGTCCATCCTAAAATAAACCCACAAATCCCAAATTTATTTGCTCTTGAGCTTCACCAGAGTAAGAGAGGAAGATCCCCTTCAAAATCCCCCTCTTTTGAGTGCTCTAACCTATCCCTATAAGAAGGCTACTCCATCCTTTGATCGAAATCATACTTGGAGCTTTCACTAGAGGAAATAAACACATCCAGGAGGTTTATCAAACTCCACTAAAGCTTCCACAAGCACCCAATCGAGGCGTCACCTCTTGGACAAAGGTATAACTCACTAACCCTAATTTTTGGCTCAATTTGGTCTTTTGTAAAGAAAAATTGCAATTCACAGCAATGCTACAGTATAGATATACCCGTCTTCAGAAGATGATGGTGTACGAACAAATCTAAAGTGATTTGGATGAGTCTAGGTTGAGATCTTAGGGTTTAAAATTGGACGGTTCACAGGTTCTAGCTATCAGCGAAGAGCCATTTAATCGAGCGTGTATCTAATGGATGGACGAGATCGAGTTAGACGGAGCCTTCGTGCGTGAACAGCAGACGCGTGGCGGTCAAATCAGATGGCAACACACGTAGCTTTTTGAGGAGGAAGAGGATGACGCGGCAGGTGACTGGGATGAATAGAAAATTAGGATTTTTCTTAATTAAATAAATAATAGATGTTTAAAAATTCTTAACTTTCATAGAGAAACCCTAAAAATTAAAAAAATACTCGCTTGCTCAATGAAAAGAGGAGAATAATGGAGATAAAAAAAAACTACTTTTCAAATATATTATTTTTAATTAATTAAATCCCCTCTGTGGTATTCTTCATGGCTTAAAACCATTCACCATGGCTTGAAATTTTTAGGGTTTATTCTTCATCACAGAGGATATATTCTCTGATTTTTCTAAGGTCAGAAAACATATATATGTATCTAACCCAAATTTTCAAGCTAGGGTGCCAATTTTGTCTTATTTTAATTATATAAACCAAAATTTCACTTGGAAAATTATGGGAAAAAGTTTAATAGGTTTTATGTGATTAAAGAAGTCTAGGAAAACTATTATGATGCTTTGGATCATTCTGCAAATTGCTATATTTACTTAAATATGAGTTTCATCTGTTAATTTTTTGTAAATTATATACCTATCAAAAATCAAAAAAATCAATCCCATACTGTTCATAAAAATCATATTTACTCAGTGTAGAAATATCAAAATTATTTGACTTAGTCTAAACACTAAAATGGATTTTTAAGGAAACCATGTATTTTTGTAAAAAAATAAGTATATTAAATTAAATATGTTAGAAACATTATGAAATTTGTTTTTTTGTGTTCCTTTTGATCAGGGGCATGCTATAAAAATAAAATTGATTTTTGTAAAAAATTTTCATTTTTAAAAAATGTTTTGAATTTAAAATAATTAACACAATCAAAATATTAAAAAATGCACGAAATTGGTTCAAATTAAGTGGGGATGTCCCTTGGTCACTTAGAATTCTTTAGGACATTTTTTTCTAATTTTTGTAAGTTAAAAATGATTTTTTTAAAAAAAGCTCAAATTGAATTTTTTATGTTTTCCCAATAAAATAGTTATAATAAATAAATTAAAAGTTATTAAAATATAACTTTCCCAATAAAATAATTATAATAAATAAATTAAAAGTTATTAAAATATAACATTTGATTCTATGATCTTTCTTAATTCAGAGAAGTTTATTCAAAATATAAAAATGATTTTTTGTAATTAAAACATTATTTTCTATTTATTTTAAGCATTGAAATTGATTAAAAATTAAATTATATTAATAAAAATTTAATTAAAAAAATCATGAAATTTTGCCTAAGTGTTTCCCTGACCTTAGGAGACCTCTAATAATTTTTCCATCAACACAAACTTTATTTTGGATAATTAAATAAATTGACCTTTGAAAATCCTACCTTCTTAATTGAATTAATTAACTAAATTAAATAAAATTTTCATAGGTCCACATAGTCTCCTCCAACATTATAATTACCTCATGGATATGACACTTTAAACCCACAAATTCATTTGAGTTGTGTTTAATAGGTTATGAGGTGAAGTGCCCCTAGACTTTGGTGCCCTAATCAAAATTTAGGATTAACCAAAGGGAAAATGGGTAATTTTGATCTTAATAAATATGTTTGGATGATTAAAATACAATGGGATTAAAAGGTAGAAACTTACTCACCACCCTTGCACAATGTCAACAAAATCATAATCCTCCTAATTTTTACGACTTCAAAATCAATTAAGATTAGACGATCCTTAAGTGATGGGCTTAAGTCAAAAAGATGGAAATTCACTTTTCATAAGCCTAAAGTTCAGGATGGTTTGACCATTTGATAAGAATACATATCACTGAAACAAAAATTTTGATAATCACCTTTTCAGCTATCATGATTATTGTGGGGTTCGTACTGACATAGACTCAATATCTAAACTCAATTAATCAGATTTAGAAGATAACATGATCGGTGATTAACTTTTTAAACACTATAAGCCTTACCTAAATTGTGGACACTACAAGCATTACCTGATTGGTGATTACCTTAGGGGCACCCTCTCACATAAACTTTAAACGAAACATCAATTGATTAACTCGATATCCTATCCTTGGGATAATTAAATTATCAAGTTTCACTGAGCAACGAGGTAGCCACACTTTAAACTCGGATGATTAATGGAACAATATGATAAGTTCAAAACGAACTCAAAAAATTTCCAGAGATTTTCAAAGTGATCTAAGGTCATGCCTTGAGTATTTTGAAATCTATTGGACATTCTAAAGGGCAAATTGGACTTGTCATATTTTGATCTAAAATCATCTACTAGGATCTTCCAAGATCCAACAAAGTCATAGCTCGGGGTATGGTAGATAAACCTTCATCTACTCATGCAATTTAAGCTTCTTGCAATATTATATACATGTCTTGTAAGCACTGACGCTTTTATAGTTTACAGTATCATCTTTTCATGTACTTTCCACACTATATTTTTATGCTTACAAAACTTGCATGTTAAACAACGATGTCGCCCTGCATGAAAACCAAAACTGCTAGGATAGCCACCAAATTAAAACAAAAACTAAAATCAACCATGATAAAATTCACCGTTACAACATTCAAAATATAAGACAACTCAAATATTAACCACAAACATCACGAAACAACAATTGCAGCTAAATTAAGATGTCTCAATCGAATGATTAGGAATCCCTCAGAGGAGGTAACCTACGGTTGCTAACAAGGCTTCCCACGGTCTAAATGAAAGTATGAAACTCATTGAGTTGACTTTAGTTAATTCATTTGGACTAAGTGAATCCAATAGAAAGTAGTGGTACTGGAATGAGGAAACTGTGGGATCCTAACCGGTGTCACTCTAATCAACTTTAATATGCCCTCTTAATACTTAAAGAACTATAACCATAGGGACATCTGATTTGACATCATAACCTGACACATTAGAAAACTTAAACTTGTCACAACGATGAGTTTAGAGCTAGCATCGTGGGTAGCACGGCCATTTTAAACAGCAAGAGGAGCTACAATAGTGTATCCTTCCTTAGAATTAAATAACCAAGCTATGGGATTTTGAGGATGTTTGCTTATGCAACATAAATACTCAACTTATCTTTAGGCCTTTGTACAACTCTGTTATACAATATAAGCCCTAACTCCTCTTAGGATCCCGAGGTTGTTGTTTGTCATAACTTAAATCCTCACATCCTCCTGGCTATTTGTGTGATCTTTTCACACAAATGTAAGTCCTAACAAATAAAATTAGCAGGATGAAACATTTAAATAATTTCTCCGTAAAAATGAAGCCAAACAATAGAATAGACTGGGAAGTCATCAAAGTTCTCATTCGGATCTATGACATCCCCTAGTTCTTCCTCCTTTGGACTCTACAACAAAATACTCCAAATTTGAGTCATTCCCCTTTCACACTTCTTTGTCCGATATCAATGAAAAGTCTTATCATTTTGACCACTTTGAAGATAATATTTCCTGATTTTTATCGAAAGTTTTCTTAGGTGACCTCGATTATCGACAATGTAATTATCTATAAGGGCTTGCCTGCTTTCGCCTATAGGAAGCTTGCCCGAACTCAGCTTAAAATAAACCATATTTACTTCTTCATATTAAATAGGGAAACTTGTCAGCAAATAAAACAATTTTGCAGACCAAACTGATGTCATATATTTCTTAGTTTATTTGATCGAACCCCACCCTCAAGTCTTGTGTTTATCTTTTGGGATAGAGATAGGGTTTGAGGTATAGTGCTCTTTCATTTAAAGTATGAGAAATATGAGGCCAGTTTGATTTTGATTCTGGTCGCCGACAGCTTCGAACGGGCAACTCCTCAACTTCTTAGTGTCAATTTATCCATAATGGGAATTGTATTCAAATACTTAAATCCCAGAGCGAAATCAAGCAATATCATTTTATGTCATCTCTACAAAGGTAAAGAGGCCATCCAGCAAAATTCAAATCAGTGTCCTGTAAAGTAGTCCAAAAATGTTGTCCATTCACCATCCAAACCAGATGTAGAAAAATTAGATAGTAACCAAGAAGGTAACCAAAACCTCTATAACAGCAACAAGGAAGATCAGTTAAACTATTGAAAATAGTAACAATATTTCACTCCTAACCCATTAAACTATCCCGGCCAGATAAAACAAATTTCAGAACAAGGTTTAGTAACCAAATATAGGACCAAATCAACATTCCGGTAGGTTCCAATAAAGCCATTAAAAAATCAGAAAGATTAAAGTCATTAGAGCTATAAATTACTGCATCAGTGCAATTAAACAAACCAGAATTGGATACCAAGCAAACCAGCAAAAATGCCAAAGCCAACTGATTTAGCCATCATTCTTTTATAATTCAGAGCAAGAAAAGCTTCCATGGTAAGTCAAAAACAAGGAAACCAATTTCAGAACAAAGTCCAACAACCAGATACAGGACCAAATCAACCTTCCAATAGGCTCCCATAAAGCAATTAAAAAATCAGAAAGATTAAATCCACTAGAGCTATAAATTATTGCATCAATGCAATTAACCAAGTCAAAATTGGATACCATGCAAACGAGCATAAAATGTCAAAGCCAACAGATATAGCCACCTTGCTTCCATTTGTCAGAGCAAGAAAAGCTATCACGATAAGTTAGAAACATAGAAACTAATATCTAAAAGTATAGGAAACTAAAGTAAACGATGATTAAAGTTTTCCTGTACATCACCCCAATAGCAAACAAAAACTAGTCCACAGAGCCTGCATGTAATTTCATCCGAGCAGATCTAAGAAGCAAAGAAAAAGCCATCCAAAATAACCAATGCCAGTCCCATGATACATGAAAAGTACCTAATATAAAGAGGCAGTAGATTAAAATTAAACATAAGGAGCTGCCAAGTGACTTTTTAAAATTTAAAGCAACATAGGGGGAGGAGAATCCCGTATGATAGCACTTTGCACCCTCCTTTTAGCCAACCAATCCGTAGATTAAATACCCTCTCTATAAGTGAATGAATAAATTATATTTAGATGGTGCCCCTCTATAATATGCCTAATACATCTCAACTAAGGTATGGTATTCCATGGTGGTTTGAGCTTAGCCAAAAGTATGTTATACAGTGTTTCAGAGTTTGTTTCTAGAATAATACCATTTATATTGAGTGATGCAACAGTTTGAAGAGTAGCAAGCACAAAAAAAGTTTCAGCCTCTATAGAAAAATTAGCTATATAAGGAGAAGCAAAATAAGCACATCACTTATCAAGTGCATCTCTGATCAGCCCTCTTGTACCCGTATAGGCATTGGAAAAACTCCCATCGACATTAACTTTAAACCTGCCATGGGGGGGTGGTGCTCATTTAATCAAAATGAGTTTCCTACCCCTACCCATAGTAGGAGAGGCATCCCGTCCAATGAAAATTTTCCAAGCCTTTTTAAAATAAGCCACTGCTAAAGTGGAAGTAGAAGAGGGAGTGTGACAAGAAGCTTCATATTTTCGACTATTCCTAGCCATCTAGATAAACCATAAAACAGTACCAGGGAAATAACATTTCTTGGTGAAGGAAGAAACAAATTCTTTCCAAGTGCCAATAGCAGTTTTAAGGGTCAGATTTGAGGGCCAAGCAATACCAAAGTAGAACACAATATGTTGCCACACCTCTTTAGCAAAAGGACAGTCAAAAAACAAGTGATTAAAAGATTTAGCATCTTTTTAAAATTATAACAATAAGAAGCAAGTTTTAACCCTTTGAGTTTAAGTATATCATCAAGAGGGAGCAGCTTAGGAAAATATCTCCAAAGGAAAAATGAGATAGAAGGAGTAATAAATTTATGTCAAGTGTAAACATGTCATTTCCAAGGAGTAAAAGAATGCAAATTTGAGTAAAACATCTTAGTAGCTCATGTGCTAGCATGGTGCTTCCAGTGAGGAACATTTTTATCTTGAGCATGAATAGGAATAGTAGCAATACCAGGGGAAATATCATCAATTAAAGAATTAAACATATTTAAATTCCAATCACCATCAATGTAGCAATCCTAGAATAATAAATTTGCATCATAACTTGAAATATACAAAGTAGAATACACAGAGAGGCCCCAATCATCCTTCCAAAAAGAAATACTACCATCCCCAATGTCCCAAAACATGAAATGAGATGCTACATCCCATGTAGCAATAATAGCCTTCCAAAGCATAAAATCCCCCACTTTTCGTGGAACCATAGAGTGATGTAAATTTTTACAATACTTATGTAGCATAAACTTTGACCAAAGTGACTCCCACAGAATAAATTTGAACCAGAGTTTACACATGTCAATATCAATAGTATGCTGGAAAATTTTAAACCCAAGCCCTCCAGCACATTGAGGCTTGCATGTGTATTGTCAAGTATCCAACTTTTAGATTATCTAGTTCCCTTCCACAGAAACTTGTTAAAAATTGTTTCAATATTGTTTTAGGTGCTTTTTTATACTTTGAGAAATTACATAGTGTAGAGTGGAAGTATGCAAAGGACACTTTTCAACAAACTGAACCAATCCCCATTAGAACTGAACCGATCCCCATTAGAAAAAAAAGTATTTCTCCAATCATTAATCTTGAGCATAACTTTCTCACTCACCTCATCCATTTGTTTTTGCATAGTTCTACCTCTAAGAATGTTGACCCCAAGATTCATGATAAGTAACTTAGATATATTGTAACCAACAAAATTAGAAGCCCATGCATGAGTGGAAGAGGAAGCACCTTTACCAAAATAAATGTTGCACTTAGCCAAGTTCAATATCATAACTGAAATCTTTTGGAAATCCTTTAGCAAAGACATAGTAGCTTTGATGGCACGTTTACTAGCATTTAAAAGAAATATAGCATCATCAGCATATGCAAGGTGACTCACCACACTTTTGGATTTATAAGAGTATTAAAGGTAAGCATGCTCATAATGCAGCTTATTAATAAGACTAGATAGGCAATCAAATGCAATTATGAAAATAGTGGGAGAGAGGGGGCTCCTTGCTTTATACCCCTGCTAGCAGAAAATATACCATGAGCTTTACCATTAACCAAGACACTATAACTATTATTGGACATCCACCTCTGAATGAGAGAATAGAAATCATGTTTAAAGCTCTTATTCTGCAGAATATTAATGATAAAGTCTCAGCTAATAGTGTCAAAAGCTTTCTTTATGTCAAATTTAAGGACCATGTTTCCCCCTGAACTTTTTTTCCAACTCTTCAATCATCTCCTGAGCTAAATGTATGTTATTTGCAATAGCCCTACCCTTGATGAAGGCAGACTGCTGATCAGCAATAATGTGAGTAAGATGAGGCTGCAGTGTGTTAACCATTATTTTACTCATAACTTTAGATGTCACAGTAGTGAGAGAAAGAGGACGGAAGTTCTCGCAAGAAATCTTATAATTACCTTTAGGAATAAGCACAATCAGAGCAGAGGTTAAATATTTACCAGGGTTATGTCCAAGAAAGAAACTTTGAATAGCAAGAATAGCCTCCTTCTTAATAACTTCCCAAGATTGGATATAGAAAGTAAAAGAGAAACCATCTGGGCCAGGAGCTTTGTTAGGGCAAATAGATTTGAAGGCATTCATAATTTCTTGCTCATTAAGAGGATAAGATAAAAAAGAGTGTTAATATAATTATACTCCTCCACAAAGTATGAGGGGTCTACATGCATAGTGTGTTTAGAGGACTGAAAAAGCTCAGAAAAGTATGTAACAACACTATCACCAATCTCATCAATATTAGTTAAAATACTCTCATACCCCTTTTTAATTTTTAAAATGCTATTGATGTTTCTTCTGTGTTTAAGGGTGGCATAAAAATATTTTGTGTTTTTATCCCCTACAACAAAGGAAGAATCATTAGCCTTCTTTTAAGCAAGTTTTCCTCTAATGCAATAGCATCCATTAAAGTAAGATTAGCATGGGCAATAGTATCCATAAAATGAGGAGAAAACTCAAGTTGGGCTTCCAAATAACCAATAGTGTGTTGAGCATCCTGTACTTTTATATGAACATTACCAAAAACCTAGTAGTTCTATTTAATGAGATGGGAAGCCATCTTCTTATGTAATTGCCACAAAACAAACCAAGGAGTCCCAACTCCATCAAATTTCCAAGCTCGAGTTACCAATTTAAGATAAGTATCATGAGAAGTCCAAACATTAAGAAATTTAAAATGAGATGTGGTCGGTTTAATAGTAAAAGCGAAGGTGAGCAAAACAGGATTATGAACATAGGTAACATGAGTCAAATCTTGAACCTTCAATATAGGAAATCGACTTATAAAAGTAGAGTTAGCTAAAAATAGATCCAATCTCTGATAAAGAAAAACCTCTCCTCCAAGTGTAGGGAGAACCAGTATAGCCCAAGTCATCGAGACCAGCATTAGCAAAGAGCTAGAAAACCTATTAATAAGAGATGAATCAACTCTACCACTCACTTTTCTCTCCATAGGCATCATGATCATGTTGAAGTCACCACCTACAAACCAATTCTCATGTATGATGCTTCCCATAGACTCATTTTTTGCCAAAGTAGATTTTTTCATGTATAAGAGAGCTAGAGTAAACAAAAGTGCCCCACACCTGAAAGTATTCAAAAGTAATTTGAGAAAGAATATATTGTTCCTCATCTTCTATAATGTAAAGAGTGATAGTGGGCTTCCAGAAAAGCCAAATTTTGTTATTAATATTGCAATGAGAATGGTAGCTTTTTAATTTATTAAGAATTTTGTGTTTATTAACATGAACAAAAGGTTCCAAAATAGTAAAAATGAGTAATTTGTGGACCCCACAAAGGTTTTTAAGCCTATTAAAGGAGTTAGGGTATGCCACTCTCCTAATATTCCACACCATGATATTCAAACATGATGACATGAGCCATTCATTTTAAAAGATCTAGTAGGGTTGACCAACTGTTCACCATCTGAGAGATAAATGCCTTCCTGCATAATGTTACCAACTATAAGTTTAGATATCTCAAAGTTGTGTTTAGCTTTTTTTCGAGAATGCTTTTGCACCTGCCACTCATTTTCCAATGTGATATTAGCATGATAAAGAAGAATGTATGTCAAAAGTATCATAAAGTGTTCCAGCTATAGGAGAATGAACCATAGTACTAGAGGAAGGGAGGTGTCCCTTAATAGTAGTGTGCCCTGCAAGCATTGTATCCACATGCTCTTCCAAAGCAAGATTAGTATCCTGATCATTTGAATTTTCAGCCAACACAACTTCTTCATTTATCTGCAATTGTTGAGGGTTAATATCATTGCAAGTATGTAATATATCAGTGCCTTACTAGCTTTCATTAGTGTTCACATGTAGAGGGCTGGCTTAATCACAAATATGTGTAGCTTCTGTACCTAGAGATTACAAAGTAAAGATGACAATGATAATAACAAGAATTTTGACTGGATCAACTCTGGTTTTACTATTAATTTGGACATCAGGGTGTTCAATATTAGGGTTAGTAAGAGGTAAAACAGTATGTGTTTCCTTGTGAGTGTTTTTGAGTTGTGGATTAAAGCAAAAACAAGAAGTGTTTTGATGACCAAACATAGAACAATGAGTGCAGTAGGGCGAATGCCTTTCTATTTCAACAAGCTGCCAATATCCTTGGTGTTGTGATCTTATCCATACTTCATTACAAAAAGGTTGTGTAATGTCTGGTTCAACCAGTATACATGGTGTTGATAAATTAAATGTGGCATGATCCATTTTAAAAGGCTTGTCGAAAGCAATAGCAAGCAAAAAGAGTATCTCATGATTAAACAGATGTAGTTTAAGCCCTGGGAAATGTATCCATATCTGAATAAAAGGCAATGCAACTTTTGGATCAAAATTAATAGACCATTTCCAAAATTTCATCAAACTGTTCATAACCCATATGAACCTTTTAGCAAAAAGATGAGTGTGATCCTCATCATTGGCTAATGGTATAAATATATGTAGCCCATCTATGAATACAACCTTCCACCAACCTTTTAACTTTAAAATTTCAAATTCCCTCCTAATCAGCTCAATTTTAGGAATTCCATAAGTAAATTTACCAACAAAAGCTAGACGACAAGATGATGCTAGAATAGAAGTTTCGCCCTCAGTAACAAAAAGCACAAATTTACCTTTCTTTTTTCCTAATTTCTTGATAAAAGAATAATCTCCTCTAACTATAAGAGTGTTATGAAAACTTTGCGGGAAATATTCGGTGGAGAGAGTGGTCGAACCACCCTCTCCATCCAAAACAACATAAAAAAATGAATGTGCAACTAGCGGCATGACTAAGAACACGAGAGGAAACAAAGAAAAGAGAAGGAAACTTCTCACCAGCAAAGGAGGAAAGCAAAATCACAATGAATGACAAACCCTAGCAGAGCAAATTTAACAGCCACCATATATATATATATATATGGGGATAATTTTAATACCCCTCACTTAGGATTGTTTCCTCTTCTACAATTAATTGACTAGTTATTTTTTGTATGAGGAACGTATGGGATTTTCTCCTCTTAGTGTAGATGGGTTCAGTTATGTAGTCCTATCGTTTATAATCTCTTTTTGGCTAATCAACACGTAGGGAGCCACAAGTAGCTCCTTTTACCATATATATATATATATATATATATATATATATATATAAACAATATGTATTGAGTGGGGTGT
>NW_018232367.1:7235-14942 GCF_001263595.1 Phalaenopsis equestris | reverse complement strand
GTTGTTTGCTTGGAGCTTTCTTCCTGCTGTGAGGTTGAGTTCCTCTAGACTTTCACTGGCTGAGGACTGCTTTGGGTTACTCTATCTCTGATATACCCCTTAAGTAATGTCAGACCCAATTCCTACTAACATTTTCACCAACATTCAATGGGCCAAAGCCACTTTTGCTGACATTGTGGGGAAAGGTCAGGAGCAAGTGTAAAATCCTGATGATTTGGTCTTTCCTTAAGAATATCATGAGGGTCATGACCCCCTTTTCAAATCCATATGCAATAAAGGTGGGAAGTTGGCTATCTATTTTACAGAAGGGGACTTAAATGGTCTAACTGAATGTCAAAAATTCACCTTAATTGGTAAATTCCAACTTGGCCATCCAAAGATGGAGTTTGTGAGAAGATATTTTGATGGACTGAAATTCAAAGGGGCTTGGAAAGTAGGCCTAATTGATGGCAGACACATACTTATTAATCTCTCAAGGGAGGAAGACTATGCTAGAATTTTCTCCAAACAATCCATATTGATTGAAGTAATTCCAATGAAGCTATTAAAGTGGACTCCTGAGTTTGATCCCAATTGTCCCCATATAATTTAAGGTTACCTGGACTTAAACTACACTTTTTCAACCACAAAGTTCTTTTCAATATTGGTAAGGCTTTGGGAAGGCCTTTGAAATTGGATGGCCCCACTTTCAACTTATCTAGACCTTCTGTAGCTACAATCTTGGAGGAAAGAAATATTACTCTACCAGCTGTGGAGGAAATATGGTTAGGCACTGAGCATAATGGCTACTGGCAGAAAATCATAGCTGAACAAAGACCTTACTATTGCCATCATTGCAATATGTTTGGCCACACTGATGAGAAATGCTTCAGGCTCCATCCTAACCTCAGAAGGAAGATCCCCAGACATCAATCTGAGGAGATTGCACCACAGAACATGGAGTTACCTACTTCTACTAATTATTTTGTTAATATCCTTGAAGTGTCTGGGACAAATGAACAAGAGCTGCCCCAAGCTTTGGTACATGAGAGTGTGGCACCCAATCCCCGATCTAATCATGAATCACCAACTGAGCACCTCCACCTTTTGCCACATTCTACTCATATTGAACAAACTCTCTGTACTGATCTTTCTACACTTCCTACTGATTAAGAGACAACGGTTATTGAGCTACCAGAGGAGGACCCCTTGATTTTGCAATTAGCCAGGAACCTTGAAGCTGGTTGGCAAGTCCAAAAAACTAAAAGGAAGAAAATGCCTCTGGAATTAAAGAACCTAATCCCCTCTTCATCCTTTTTGGAGGATCCCCCCTCCTTCTTCTAGCTCTATTAGAACAAGGAGAAGAGGGAAATCCACCTTTATTGGTTAATGAATCTACTCTGTTGGAATATTAGGGGACTTGCACATCCCAAATCCCTTAAAAGAATCCTTGCTCTCAACAGGATGTACAAACCTTGGATCATTGCTTTACTTGAACCAATGGTCACTAAAAATGTCAACAGTTTTGTGAGGAAACTCCCTGGCTTCCAGCTTCTTATAAATACTAACAGTAAAATTTGGCTTCTTTGCAGAAAGAAAGTCCAATGCACTGTTCTTAACGATGGAAACCAATTCATCCATTTGCAGCTTAACTTCAGTTACTATCAGAGTTATGCTACCTTCATTTATGCTGGCTGTACAACTACTACGAAGGTGGAAGATCTGGGAGAGGCTTGATAGATTTCTGGTTAATGACATATGGTTTAAGGAGTTTCTACATACTTCTGTCCAACACTTGGCTATGAGTGGGTCTGATCATAGACCCTTACTTATCCAAATATCTTCCTCCTCCTCTAAAACTAAAGCCAAATTCAGATATCTGAACATGTGTTCAATGCATGGGAATTTTATTAATCAAGTAGCCAAGGCTTGGACTGATGTCCACCATCACATTCCAAGTATCAAGCTTTGGATTTTACATAAAAAAAGTCAGCAAACATCTCACAAATTGGAACTGGAAGGAGGTGGGGAACAATATAAGAAAGTCCTTGAAGCTGAACAAAATGTTTTGCATTTAGAACAGCTCTTATCTTCTGACATGGGGTCTGAAGTGGACCTCCAGTCAGCCAATAATAACTTGTTGGACCTGATCAACATGCAAGAGGCTCTCTATGCCCAAAAGGCTAATAAAACCAGGTTTTGTAAGGGTGACAGAAACTCTAAATATTATCATGCTTACATTAATTATAGGAGGAAAAGCAATACAATCCACAAAATCCTATCTCAAGAAGGTCACTGGATTTCCAATGCTGAGGTAATTGCTAATGATGCTGCACATTATTTCCAAAAATTGTTCAGAAAAAATTCTATTTCCCACTCAACCATCAATGAAACACTGTTTGACAAGGAAATGGAATTTACTAATAGTCTATCCCTTACTAATATTCCTGATGGAAATGAAATTTGGGAAGCTCTAAAATCCATTGACAGCACCAAGGTGGCTGGTCCTGATGGATTCTCTGCTGATTTCTACAAAAAGGCCTGGCATATAGTGAAGGGTGAAATTATTGCCACAGTTCAAAGTTTTTTCTTGGGGGCTGACCTCCCCAAATACTTCTCCTCTTCTACCATTACACTGGTTCCCAAGGATAAAAAACCTTGCAAATGGGAGGATTTCAGGCCCATTCATCTCACTTCTGTCATTTCTAAGATAATCAGTAAAGTCCTGGTCCAGAGATTACAACCCCACCTAAACAAGCTCATTTGCAAGAATCAGTCTACTTTTATCATGGATAGAAGCATTGTTGATAATGTGCTCTTGGCCCAAGAATTGGTGCTGGACTTGGACAAAATCACTAGAGGAGGCAACTTAATTTTCAAATTAGATATCAAAAAGGCTTATGATACTATAAGCTGGAGTTTCATTGAACAGGTTCTGATTGCTAGAGGATTCTCAACCTCCTTTGTCTCTCTCATGAACAGATGGCTGTCCAATAATTACCATTCAATCTTCATCAATGGATCCTCTCATGGGTTTTTTAGTGCTTCTAAAGGTATAAAACAAGGTGACCCCCTCTCCCCTACTATCTTTATCTTAGCTTTTGACTACTTATCCAGAAGTTTGAATGAGTTGGCATCCAGGAAACCCCATTCTCTTTATAGTCACAGATCTTCCACATTAATTAATCATCTGGCCTTTGCTGATGACATCATAATCTTTACAAAAGCTTCCAAAGTTGCAGTCAAACTATTAATGAAGAATCTGGAGACCTTTCAGGTTGTTTCTGGAATGAAATTTAATAAACAGAAGTGCATTTCCATTTTTAGTAAGCAGTGCAAGAGTCAGTTTAAGTCCTGGGTTACTGATTTCACTGGTTTCAAAAATAGCTGCCTTCCAATGAAATACCTGGGGGTTGTTATTATCAAAGGAAGAACTAAGAACATTCATTTTGATCATATAATTGACAAGGTCCAAAGTAAACTGCAAGCATGGGAGAATTTCTTTTTATCAAATGGGGGTAGGATCACACTCCTCAAATGTGTTTTATCTACTTTACCATCCTATTTACTTCAAATGGACATTCTGAAAAAGTCTTCTCAGAGATTGTTAGAAGGGATCTTTAATAGATTTCTATGGGTTGGCCATAGGAAGCAAAAACATTGGACCTCATGGGATAAGATGTGTAAACCTGTTGGGGAGGGTGGGTTAAGCTTCAAGTCTTTGTCCCAAATTATGCAAACTAATTTCTGCAAACTCTGGCTCAGATTCAGATCTCAGTCCTCCTTATGGGCTGAATTCTTGTGGGGCAAATATTGCAGGTATCATCATCCTACCTTACTCTCTGTCGGTTTAGGAGATTCCCCTATTTGGAAAAGGATGTTAAAAGTTAGGCAGGATGCTGAACAATTATTTATCTGGGAAATTGGTGAGGGCTTGGTAAACATCTGGTGGGATAATTGGACCTTGGATGGCTGCCTTCTGCATGATCAGATTGCTCCAGCTACCCCAGTTTTTGTGAAAGACATCTGGGCTTAGGGCAAGTGGAACCTTTCTCCAATCCTTTGTTTCTGCAGCCCTTCTCAACTATCCAATATTCAGAAGCTGTTTGTTAAAGCTCCAATATTCAGAAGCTGTTTGTTAAACCTGGGGTTAAAGACAGAATTGCTATAAGAAAGAACCCAATCCCCTCTCAGCTTCCCTAACTGGTACACTGGGGTCATACCATCTTGAATAAATTCCTTACCCCATCAATGTCCTTTTTCATATGGAGACTCTTCTTAAAACTGATTCCAACTGATGATATTTTAAAATTGAAAGGGCATAGGGGTCCCTCCAGATGCACTTTCTGCCAGTCTCAAGAGGAAACTATTACCCATCTTTTCTTTGATTGCATTTGGGTACAGGATGTTTGGTCTTTTGTGATTGGTAAACTTAGGATCCCAACAATGAATCTCACATGGAAGGTTTTCTATACCAGCTGGTTTGATTGGAGGGGATCTAATCTCCAGGACATCCCCAATATTGTGGCATGGTTTGTGTGGATGGCTAGAAACCAGGCAAACTAAAAGAGTAGCTAGTATCCTTGATTTTGATGCAATATCTATGTTACCTTCGCAGATTGTTGCAATATCAAAGAAATTAAATCATTATGGAATGAATTATTTTCCAGCACCTATTATGATAGAAGAGAATTCATCTAGGCAACTTGTGGATGTTCAACCTTCATATGAGACTTTAAATGATATTAATAATAGACCCAACAATCCTTATTCAAACTATTACAACCAAGGTTAGAAGAATCATCCTAATTTCAATTGGAATAACAATTATTCTACAAATCAACAATGGGCGAACAACCCTGTGAACCCATTAGGAAATTCATCCAACCCAAGAAATGTTAATTATAGACCTTCTTATCCTCCAGGATTTAACAGTAACACTCAAATTAAGGAAATAAAGTTGTCTATGGAAGAGATGATATTAAACATGGGTCAACAAATGCAGAATCAAGGGAATCAATTGCAAATTCAAGGAAATCATTTACAAAATCATGGAACTGCTATTAAGAATATTGAAAATCAATTAGGGCATATCGCTACTGGGCTTAGTAACCGAACATTAGGAACTTTTCCTAGTACTGTGGAACCAAATCCTAAAGATCAAGGAAAAGAAAAAAATAAAAGCGATACAATTACGAAGTGGAAAAGAATTGGAAACAAGAGTACAGAAAGAAACATAAACTAAAAAAGAGAAAGTGGATACAGAAAAAGAAAAGGATCGTGAATACCCAAATTTAGAATATCCACTTACACCAATGAAAATTACTGTGGATAAACCTCCACGACCGTTTCCTCAAAGATTAAAGAAACACAAACAGAATAAATAGTTTTCCAAGTTTTTAGAAATTCTTAAGAAATTAACGGTTGAGGAGGTTGGTGCTCTGATAGGGTTTTTGAAAGGATGATGTTTGGAGGCTTCTAGCTGAAGGGAAACTCAGAAGTGGTGGCTTGTGGTGGTTACCTTCCTTCAAGGTCTTCTTCCAGGTGGTGGTGGAGACACTCTTGTGAGTGTATTTGGTGTTACTATTCCATTGGATTCCTCTCTGGCTGCTCATTTAGCTGTTGGAGTTTCTTCCCTATCCCCCCTTTCTTTCCTTTTTGGTGCCTAGTAGTGGAAGACAGTCTTGTCTTTGGTTTGCTGGTGCCTGACTGGTGGTTTTCACTGGTTGGTGCCCCCTAGAGACTGCACTGCATCTTTGACTGCTGTCGGGTGTGATTTCTCCTGTTTATGGTGGAGTCTCTACTATGACTACACCTATTGACATAGCTACTGACTCTCAATGGACCAAATCAACTTATGCTGAGGTTGTTGGAAAAACTACTGATGTTCTACATGAGTTTGACCACTTGGTATTCCCTCATGAATTTCATGATACTTCTGCAGGTAAAAGAAGTAGTCCTTGCATCCACCCACTTTCATCCACCCACTTGGATCCAAGGATTGATCCAAGGAGGGGGAGACTGCTGTGTTCTTCACAAACAGAGAGATAACCTTTCTTAAAGAGGAAGTAAAATTTACCTTAGTAGGGAAATTTTAGTTGGGACATCCGAAAATGGAGCTGGTTAGAAATTTTTTTGAATCTTTAAAATTTATTGGAAATTGGAAGATAGAGTTGTTGGATGGGAGGCACCTGCTAATCCAATTAGCTGTCGAAGAAGATTATGGTAGACTTTTTGCAGAGCAATCAGTAATTATTGCAGAAGCTACTATGAAAATTGCTAAGTGGACTCCTGACTTTGATCCAAGTAAAGAACCACCTGTGGTTCCTCTTTGGTACAAGTTTCTAGGTCTTCCACTTCCTTTCTTTAAGTTGAATGCCTTGTTCAACATAAGAAGAGCTTTGGGCACACCTTTGAAAGGGGATGCTCCTACTTATAACAAAGCCAAGCCAGCACTGGCAAGAATACAAGTGGAGAGAGACATCACCCTCCCTAAATTGAAAAGAATTTGGATTGGCTCAGATACTGAAGGATTTTAGCAGGACATTGTCCCTGAACAAAAACCCTACTATTTTCAACATTGCAAAATGTTTGGCCACACAATGGAATAGTGCTACAGATTACATCCACCAACTAAAAGAAATGTTGGTAGGGATCATAGGGAAATAGGATAAACCTCATTGAAAGCCATGAAAAACATTGCTGAAGAAAAACATCTGCATAACAGGAAAGATACCACCCAAAGAATTGAGGAAACACTCCCAACCATCAATGTAAACTCTTCATCAGAGGATTTTTTTGGCGAGCCATCAGAAGATTCCCCCAAAAATAGAAACACATTGACTTCTCCAATCAATAAAGTTATAAAGGAAATCCATGAAATTACTATAATCACTCCTTCACCTTCCCCTCATGAGAAAGGTTAGATGGACATTCATGGCAAGGCTCCTGAGGAACATGTTATTGCTGGTATTCAACAGGCTATTAAAGATGATTGGCAGGTCCAAATAGCTAGAAGGAAAAGAAAACAAGTAACTGAAGTACAGAAACTACAGCAGGGAAGCTTAAAGCAGGTAGAGAGTAAAGCCAGAACTAAGATTGGTTCTCTCCACCATCACAGAGGCAGAACCAGATCAAGATCACAACCATCCCTCCAAATCCATCCATAAAATGATTAATATCCTTTGCTGGAACATTAGGGGAATAGCCAATCCCCTTTTTCTTAAAAGATTTTTACATTTAAATTATAAATATAAACTTTGGTGCATTGTGATTCTTGAGCCTATGGTTCACAAGAACCATCAAAAGCTTATCAAGAAGTTTCCTGGTTTCATTAAGTTTTCCAATACTAATAATAAAATTTGGATTTTATGTAGAAAGGATATCAGATGGATCATCATTATTAATCATCAAAAATTTATCCATTTCAAGTTCAATATAAATGGACATTTGGGATATGCTACTTTCATTTATGCAGGTTGTACTAAGGAAGATAGAAAGGAGCTTTGGAGTTGCTTGTTGAATATCAGCCAGCTAATGGACTCCCCCTGGATTGTAGAGGGAGACTTTAACTGCATTGCTTCTCCTACTTAAAAAATTGGGGGTAGAGCTCCTAACCATGCTAAAATGAATACTTTTAATGATAATATCCACAATGCTGGGCTGTTTTATTTGGGCTTCAAGGGACCAGCTTTTACTTGGAAGAGGGGAAAATTTTGGGAAAGACTT
>NW_018232367.1:3012-5110 GCF_001263595.1 Phalaenopsis equestris | reverse complement strand
GACTTATTTTTCTAGCCACTGTAATCAGCAAAGCAATCAACAAAATCATTATCAATAGGCTCCAACCTCATCTTGAACACATCATTAAACCCAATCAAACTGCCTTTGTGAAGGGGAGATCTATTATTGACAACACTCTTTTAACACAGGAACTTCTGAATGATCTGAATAAGACTTGTAGAGATAACAATTTTATCTACAAGTTGGATTTGAAAAAGGCCTATGATACTATCAGTTGGGGATTCATTACGGATGTTCTTACAGCTAGAGGTTTCAACATAGACTTCTGCCAGCTGATTCACAGATGGCTTCACAATAATAATCACTCTATTCTCATAAATGGCTAAGGCTAGGGGTCTTTAACTGCATCCAGAGGTTTGAAGCAAGGAGACCCCTTATCCCCCACTATGTTCATTATTGCAATTGACTATTTATCTAAAATGCTGGGTGAACCTCTGTTAAAACAAAACTACATTATTTATCATCATAGATCCAACATTGCCATCACCCACTTGCTCTATGCTTATGACATCATGGTATTCTCTAAAGCTCACAAGAATGTTGTAAGGAAAGTGTACCAGAGTCTTCAAAAGTTTGAAACACACTCTGGTATGTGTTTCAATCATGAGAAGTGCCTACTGATTTTTAATAAACAAGCAACTCCAAATTGCAAACAATGGGCTTCTGCTATACAGGCTTCTCAAACTTCCAGCTTCCTATCAAGTATTTTGGGGTCATGCTTCTTACTGGAAGAACCAAACAAATTCAATTTGAGGAAGTCATAAATGAGATCACTACCTACCTTAGTGGGTGGACTCATTCCTTTCTTTCTAATGGGCGTAAAATTACACTGCTGAAAAGCATTCTAACTACTTTTCCCTCTTATATCCTGCAGATGACAAATTTAAAGAAAAGCACCCAAATTCATCTTGAAAGGGCTTTTAACAGATTTTTATGGTCTGGACAGAGGCAGCAAATGCATTGGGCTTCTTGGCAAAAAGTGGCTAAACCCCAGCTGGCTGGGGGTATTGGCTTCAAGGGTATTAATCAACTCTTCCAATTCAACTTATGCAAGCTTTGTATTAATTTCAGAGCTCAGATTTCTTTGTGGGCTATTTTCATGAAGGGCAAATATTGTAGAGACCAACACCCCACACTTGTTGAAAGAAAGATAGGGGATTCCAAAATATGGAGAAAGATGTTGAACATAAGACATACTCCTGAAAACCTTTTCATTTGGGACTTGAGGAAAGGAGATATAAATTTCTGGCTTGATAAATGGTGCCCTAAAGATTGGTTGTCCCTTATCTGTAGTGCCCCTAACACTGATCTCAAGGTGGCTGACTGTTGGGTGGATGATGATTGGTCTTTACTTAAACTCTCAAATATTCTCCATGCCAATTCTGTAACAAAAATTGCCAACATCAAAATTGATAGAAGAAATCCTGATAAAATTACTTGGCAGTCTTTCTCAAATCAAAGTCTTACCAAAGCCATCTACTCTAAATTATTCCAATGGGAACACCTAGCCTAGAGCACAATTATTTAGAATAATTTTCTGTTCCCCTCCATGCCATTTTTCTGTTGGAGGGTTTTTCATAAGATGGGAACACCTAGCCTAGAGCACAATTATTTGGAATAATTTTGTGTTCCCCTCCATGCCATTTTTCTGTTGGAGGGTTTTTCATAAGCTACTTCCTATTGATGATATCCTTAAACTAAAGGGTTTAAGGGGGCCTTCTAAATGCAGGTTTTGTCTTCAGGAGGAGGAATCACTGCCCAATCTATTTTTTGAATGCAATTTTTTCCAACTTGTTTGGCACCAACTGCTGTCCCACTTGAAACTGCTGTACCACTTGAATATTGACAAAAATCTCTTTACTTGGGACAACATTACCACTTGCTAGCAGACATGGAATAAGACAAACTATGCTTCTATACCCCTCATTGTTGCATGGTTTATATTGAAGGAAAGAAACAAGGCTAAGTTTGAAGAAGGAATACCAAAAACTAAAAAGATAGTCAGAAATAGCCTTTCTTATGTACACAAGATGATTAAGTTCAGAAGATTTCCGAAGATTTCTAACTCTTACTCTTT
>NW_018232367.1:0-2799 GCF_001263595.1 Phalaenopsis equestris | reverse complement strand
TTTAAAAATTGCCAAAATGTCTAGTTGGTACAACTTATGGATAGAAGTGGACTCTACTGTTGTAGTCAAAATACTGAAGGATGAGGAGCATGTACCCTGACACCTTACTTATTGGATAAAAAAAATCAGAGAAATATCTTCACAGCTAAAGGTACACCACACTTTCATTTATAGAGGGGGAAACCAGCCTGCAAATTGGCTTGCTAGACAAGGTTATAACTTAAAGGAATTCTCTATTGTTGTTTCCCCTCCCAAAACCCTTCAGATTTTACTGCAGGGAGACAGGATTGATGTCCCACACTTCAGAATTTTTAATCAAGATCATGAGTGACTGCTTTATTTTAGTTGTTGTTTCCTTTCCCCCTCCTTTTCTTGTTGTGTTCCCCATGTTATCTGGGGATTATTTTTGGCAAATAGTTGTTTTTGTTTGACATTTCGGGAGGACTGATGATTCCTATATTGAATCAAAAGTTCTCCAGCTACTTTTCTTTTTCCTGTAACCCCCTCTTTAGTCAAACATCTAGGGAGACAATAAAATCTCCTTAAACCATTATATATATATATATATATGAATGATGGTGTCAGCTGGATGTGATCTACTAGGGTTCCAGACGGGAAGATGATCTTCTGGTGTTGACTGAAGGTGGGTAGAGTGGCTGAGTTCAGATATATATATATATATATGAATGATGATGGTGTCAGCTAGATGTGCTCTACTAGGGTTCCAAATAGGAAGATGATCTTCTAATGTTGGCTGGAGGTGGGTAGAGTGGATGGCTTTTTAGTTTGGGACCTTCTCTCTTCTTGGTCTTGTTGCTGGAGCCTAGGGTTTGAGTCTGGCTTTTCCCGAGTGTGGAAGGATTTAATTTTTTATTATTCCATTGAGGGTGGATAAAGTTACTTTACCTAAGTTCTCTGTAATCCTTCTATGGCTTCACCTATAGATGTGGAAACTAATGATCAGTGAACAAAGGCTACCTATGCAAGGGTAGTTGGCCAATCTGCTGACATTTTTCAAGATCCTGATATGTTAGTTTTCCCTCAAGCATTTAATGATACAGTTGGTGGAAAGGGAGTTTGCCCTTGCATCCACCCTTTAGTCATTAATGAAGGAGAACTAGCAATTTATTTCTCACAACAAAAGATCTTTTCCCTTACTAAAAAAGTCAAATACACTCTTGTTGGTAAGTTTCAGTTGGGGTACCCAAAAATGGAACTGGTCAGAAATTTTTTTGCTTCCCCTAAATTCATAGGGGCATGGAAGGTAAGCTTAAATGATTGCAAACTTCTAGTGATATAACTTTAAATTGAGGAAGACTATGCTAGACTCTTTGCCAAGAAATCTATTTCTATTGCAGAAACTACCATGAAGATTTTCAAATGGACACCAGATTCTGATCCCAGTAAGAAGCCACCTGTGGCTCCCCTCTGATTCAAACTGGCATGACTCCCTCTTCCTTTCTTCAACTTAAATGCCTTATTTAACATTTTTTGTGCTCTAGGAAAGCCTCTAAAGCTGGATGCCCCCACCTATAATAAGGTCAGACTTGCATTGACAAGAATCCTAATTGAGAGGGACATTACCCTTCCAGATTTGAAAAGAATTTGGATTAGGTCTAAGACTGAAGGTTTCTGGTAGGAGGTGGTTTTTGAGCAAAGGCCTTAACACTTTCAACACTACAAAATGTTTGGACACACTATGGATAGATGTTTTAGGCTACACCCTCCCATAAAAAAAACTCCTCACTCAAGGGAGACAGTCACTCTAATTGTTAAGCAGGTGACAAGTCTTCCAACTAAAGCTCCTTTGGCTATTATATCCAACCCTGAGGAGGTTGGGGGTGCTTTAATTGCCTCTCCAAGTTCTAATGCTCATTTTACTTTCACTATTTTTTATTCATATTCCCTTAGAGTCATCAGGGAAGAACTGAATAATGTGACCATAATAACTACTATCTCCTCTGAGAGCACACCTAATGGTGGAAAGTAGGAAAAGAGGACTTCTTTACAACTGTCATCAAAGATCTGAATGTTCCAGTTGAAGGCAAAAGTGATGAATTGAAACTTCTATTGGTGGAGGATTGGAAAATCCATAAAACCAAGAAGAAAAAGAAGAGAGTCACAGAAGTGCAGAAATTACACAAAGGTTCTAATGCAATGAAAATTGGAGGCTCTGCCAATGTGAAGACTGGTTCTCTTCATTCTTCAAGAGGAAGAACTAAATCTAGATGTCAGCCTTCACTCCATCTTAACCCACCAAATGATTAATTTTCTCTGTTGGAACATTCGGGGCATTACCCATCCTCAGTCTCTCAAAATACTCATACATCTTAATAAAAAATACAAACTCTGGTTCATTGTTATCCTTGAACTCATGGTTCTTAGCAACCCCCAGAGATTTTTTATTAAGTTTCTCAGCTTTTCCTATTATGCTAAGACTAACAACAAAATATGGGTTCTCTATAGAAAGGAGATCAATTGGCACATTTAGGTGGATCATAAGCAATTCATACACCTCTCTTTTCAAATAAAAGGTCAATTGGGCTATGCAACTTTTATCTATGCAGGTGGCCATAAAAAGGATAGAAAGGACCTTTGGCTCTGTCTTTAGCAGATTAGTGATCATGTGCACTCCCCTTGTCTGGTGGGGGGAGATTTCAATTGTATTACATCTTTAGATGAAATGTCTGGGGGTAGGGTCCCCAACAATCACAAGATGACTACATTCAGTGATAACATCCAAAAGGCTGGCTTATTTGACCTGGGCTTTCAAGGTCCTCCTTTCACTTGGAAGAGGGG
>NW_018232366.1:0-289 GCF_001263595.1 Phalaenopsis equestris | reverse complement strand
CTATGAAACCCATTAGTAAAGCTAATTTGAAGACTAATTAATCCCATGAGAAATGGAGAAATGGGAGTAGAAGTCAAGAACCTTCTACTAGTAGAGATGTCCCCTCTACAAGTTATGACCTTCCACCTTCTAGATCCCCTACCCTCTCTGATTTGATGAATGAGTTGACCTTGCAGCGAAAGAGCATAGAATTGATAAGTGAAAGGATTACAGGTTCAGAACGCCGACACGATTATGATAGTGAGAACCTGCAAAGGCGTTCAAATTTTGAGGTAGCCTATTATGAAGC
>NW_018232365.1:0-1301 GCF_001263595.1 Phalaenopsis equestris | reverse complement strand
CTATTGACTTATCTTTTTAATTAAGAAAGTGAGGTTGGTTTCTACCAATTAATCCCTTGTGTTTCAAACATCTAAATTAAGATCAGAGGTTACCCATTTCCCTCCTTAAATTAAGCCTAAATGTTAATTTGGGCTAATTTTCCAAGATTACACATTTGCCCCTAAGGCTCTAACACTTCATAATTTATCAAATTCAATTCAAATGACTTTAAAATTTTTATTATACCTCATTAATGAGTAAATTAAGACATTAGAGGAGAAAATGTGATTTTTCAAAATTTAATTTATTTATATAATTATTTTCATGCAGAAATAGGATTTATTAAAGAAAAATTCCTAACTTGACCAAGGTAACTCGTAATACCTTAAAATTTTTATTAAAGGTAGACATAGACTAGAGAAGCCTTTGGACCAAATTTCATGACTTTCTGAATTTTAATTGAATTTTAAGAATTTTTTAAATTTATGGGGTATTTATTAAGTATAAAATATTTTAAATTGGGAAAATTAAGTTTTGTATTTTTAAAAAGTCTCTCTGAGGTCAGAGAGCTCAAAGAGGAAGAGTTTTTATTTTTATAACTTTTATTTGATTTATTGGAATTATTTTAGTGAAAACTCTTTTTAGCCTTTTAAAAATTATTTTTAAACTTTGAAATTCAATATCTTTATTTAGAAAACCAGAAAAGATATTCTAATTGTTCCTAAGTGATTAGGAAGTAATTTAGAACATTTTTATGAGTTTTATTATATTTGTGATTTTTAGGAATTTTTAATTATTTAAATATTAAAAATAGGCTAAAAATAAAGTTTTTATTTTGAATATCATTTTATTTTGAAAAAATACCTCTGATCACAGAGAACTCAAAAAACTAAGTTTTATAAATTTTTTAGTTATATTTTTATTTTTAAAAATCATTTAAATGCCAAAAATGATGTTTATCTTTAAAAATCAAGTTAAGTTATCAAATGAACTCAAAATATTTTGAAATTTTTATGGTAAGTTCTCTGGATCATAAGTAACAATTGATATCAAAAATAAAGTAATTTAAATGTTTATATTTTTCAAAATTAATTACCTTAATTATTTAGAGCTTATAAAAATTAAGTACATTTTAAATGACTTGACCCATGAAATTATTTCCAAAAGCTCCTCTGGTCATGGTGGACCTTTCAAAAATTTCTTGGAATTTTCTAATCAATATGCTAAATTACATGATTATTTTAAGCAAATAATGCACATAAACTTGAGAAATATGATCCTCTGTCTAGAGACCTCCTCTAATTTTGGAAAAATCAGAGAA
>NW_018232364.1:1307-2693 GCF_001263595.1 Phalaenopsis equestris | reverse complement strand
ATGTTTAGAACATTTATCTAAAGTTCTTAGGCACTATGAAGAAACAAATTTAGTCATTAGTTGAGAAAAATATCAATTTATGATAGCAGAAGGAATTGTATTAGGTCATCAAATATTAGAAAATGCTTTGGAAGTATATCCTGCTAATATTCAAGTGATCACTAATTTACCTTATCCAACAAATTTAGGGGAAATTAGGTGTTTTTTAGGAACTAATGGATTCTACAGGCGATATATTAAATACTTTTCAAAGATTGCTAAGCCTTTTTGCCATTTACTGTAGAAATTTGCAATTTTCAATTTTGATAAGGAATGCCCAAAAGCTTTTAATTTATAAAAAGAAAAATTAATCACTATGCCAATTATAGTTTCACCAAACTAGGGAAAACCTTTTGAATTGATGTGTGATGCTAATGATTATGCTATAGGAGCTATTTTAGGACAAAGATATCCTACAATTTTCAAAGTAATTTACTATGCCAGTAAAACTCTTAATGAAACTCAAATCAATTATACAACAACTGAAAAAGAGTTATTAGCAATATTATATGCTTTTGATAAATTAAGATCCTACTTAATTTGAACTCATTGTGTAGTGCATACAGATCATTTTGGTATTAAGTACTTAATGAAAAAGAAGGATGCTAAACCTAGACTTATAAGATGGATTCTTCTTTTGCAAGAATTTGATTTTCAAATAGTAGATCGAATGGGGACTGAAAATCAAATTGCCGATCATTTTTCCAGGCTTGAGTTAGAAAACAACTTTATTTTGAACAAGAAATTAATGAAAATTTTCGAGATAAAAAATTGTTCACTAAATCAATATTAATGAGTGGTGTGTCCCGTGGTATGCCGACATTGTAAATTTTATTGTTAGCGATATTATAGCCTATGGAATGACATACCAACAAAAGAGGAAATTTATTTATAAAGCTACGACTTTTTTTTATGACAAATTTTTATATATACAAGGAAAGGATTTAATTATATGAAGATGTGTACGATTAGAAGAAACTTATAAAATTATCCAAAAATGTCATAATTCTTAATTTAGGCGACATTTTGGTGTTGATAAAACAACCTACAAAATTTTACAATTTGGATTCTATTGGCCTACAATTTTTAGAGATGTTAATGCTTATATCAGAACTTGTGGTAAATGTCAACGAGTAGACAATATTTCTAAAAGAAATGAGATGCCCCTCAATTATATGATAGAAGTTCAAATATTTGATGTTTGGGGATTAGATTTCATGTGACCATTTATACCATCTTTCGAAAATTTATATATTTTGTTAGCAGTGGACTAAGTATCTAAATGGATAGACGTTGTTGCTTTACCTCGATGTGATGCTCAAAGTGTTGCAAAATTTTTGAAAACGA
>NW_018232364.1:0-442 GCF_001263595.1 Phalaenopsis equestris | reverse complement strand
GGGTAGTATTTTTGAAACTATTATGTGTTAGTAAAGATTTTAAGACTTTATTTAGTGACCAAAACATGTTAGAATAAGAATTTGGACATCAAGTTGACTAGTGCAAAAATGTGCACTGGCGCTTAAGCACAAGATCTAGCGCTTAAGCACGGCAGTTTAAACACATGTGCAAAATTAATATTCTAGAAGGTTTAACCGCCAATTAGTTTGTAAAAAAGTGCCAAGGCAGTTTTTAAACATGTCTAGGAGTCATTGGAAGGATTTAGGCCTATAAATAGAAGGGTTTTGTGAAGGAATTTCACCCCAAATTATTTCTAGCCTAAAAGTCTAAGAGAATGTGAGATTTAGAGTAAATGTCTTCATGGGAGAAGGATTTGAAGAAAAAGGAAGAATCCATTAGGAAAAGGTTCATTATTAAAAGTGAACAAGAGATGTATAACAA
>NW_018232363.1:0-1475 GCF_001263595.1 Phalaenopsis equestris | reverse complement strand
TGAAATTGAAGATCAAAAGACTAGGAAAAGATTTACATTAAATAGACACAGATTAAAGCCGTATTTTGAGGATAAAAGATAAATTTTAAAAGAGGTTTTAATGGTCAGTCAACCTGAATAATATCTGAATAGGTTGGTGTGACCAAGTTAAACCAAGTGCTTTATGGGAGGCAATCCATATTTATCTTTATTTTTATTGCGATTATAATGTTTTTGTTTGAAATTATTTTTTTTTTTGAAATTATCATTAGTTTGTGGTAGTATTGAACTCTACTACTTGTATTTACCCTTGAATCATCATAAAAATTGGATCCATAGAGAAAATTGGAACGCATTCGGACCAGAGCAAAACTGTAGAATTTTTGCCTTGGGCGCCGACTGCTGGTTTTTCCCGAGAGTCCAGACATTTAATTCTCAAGGCTTGCCGACAACGCCATCGACACCGCCGATGGCAACAACGGCAAGATGACTATTTTTGGAGTTTGAAATGTTGGTTTTTGGTAGTTTTAGGTGAGATTTACTCCTTATAAACTTCCAAACTCAGTCCTTAAGTTCATATTACCCGAGAAGAAATTGAAACTCCACCAAATTTATCTCTATGGCTTCCAATTCCACTGAAAACCCTAAATTTTGAGTGTTCAACCGGAGAAAGATGAGAATGATATGACTATTATTACAGATCGATCGTCTCAAAATTCACTTCCTATTCAGCCTCTAGTTCTAGACTAGTCACTAGTGATTATATGCAGAATCAAGAAACTGAAGAAAGAGGTACAAAATGTTATGAATGCAATTAACAATATCTCTGATTTTTTTAATCATCTAGATTGGAGGATGAAAGAGCATTTTTATCACTCTGGACATATCGAAGGAAGTTTGGTACGATTGATGAGAAAGATGGGATTGATAGAAGAGGACTCTATTGAAGAATTCTCATACCGACCTTTCTATAACCTCTTTGTTCATGTTCAATCAATGGGCGATATCAGAGGAGAAATAAGCACTGAATCGGAGGAGTAGTAGATTTACTTTACTACCTATATGTCTATGTATGTAATTTGATTTGAACTTATGTGTTTGCTTTACTTTCAAATTTTGCTTTACATATTAGTATAGTTGAGATTGAGCATAAAATATTTATTTTCAGCGTTTAGAGTGTTGTGACTTGGATTGTGACGTCGAATTAATGTATAAAGGTTTAGAAAATACCAAACTTATGTGTGTCTTGTAACTTGTATTGTAACCCTTGGATTTTATATTTAATTGTAATGTTTTGTGTTATGAATATTTATTTGTGTTAGTACATCATTTAATCACTCAAATTTATGTCTAGATTGATTGAACAAATGTCGACGAGACTTGAAATTGATCGAAATTGTAAAAATTTGTAATTGAACTTTTAAAAATCTCACCGACGACGCCATTGACCCTGCCGAAGACGGATTTTTCCCGATACTTAGGCTATTTAATTCAAT
>NW_018232362.1:0-1514 GCF_001263595.1 Phalaenopsis equestris | reverse complement strand
CTTGACATACCGATGTTTCTACTAAGATACTTCGTCCTGAGAGATCATCATTGAAAAAGAAAACGGTATGGGTACCCAAGGTCGCCGCACCGATACAGTTCAATGAGCCCACGGCACAAGAAATGAAACCAGGTTCTGAAATATCTAACATCGTCGTGATAATAGCCAGTGAGATGGAGGAACAAGTAGAGGATGTCCATCCATTAGGGTCCTCCAGATCTTAAAGCGATCAAGGAATCGATAATTGAGGAAAAAGTTAAGAAACTCAGGATCAAAATTTCCAAGTTGGCTCGAGAACACAGAGTTTTCGTCAATAGCAATGATGAAAATTTTGATTAAAATGATTACCTTGAGGAAGATTTCATGAATGTCCATGTAATCAAAACCAGAGCCACCACATCTGCGCTCGAGGCTCAACCTCACACTGAAGAGAACGCCGTAGATGAGCTCCGTAGGGTTACCCTCCTAAGGGATGAGCAAGTTAGTCTACTGGAGAAAAGAATATCAGAGATGACTGCAGCTATGACTACCATGGCCACCATTCATGGGCAATCGCAAGCACCGCAATTAGCTTCTCTAGAGATTAATCGGCATTATAGATGAAAGAAGAGAGGCTACTTCAGCAAACAAAGATGAGCAACCAAAGAAAGATTCTCCATCTAGTTCCATGCCAGAAAAGGAGTTCAAGCAGATGGTTGAACAAGTGCGGGACGCCTTAGCCCAATCCAAGGGAGGTGCATCAATTTTGAAGGGTAGACCTTACCCCGTGGAGTTTGATGTTGTGCCTTTTCCCAAGAGTTTTTTGGCCCCAAACTTCAAAATATTTGACGGGACTAGAAATCCCAGGCAGCATATAGCGCATTTCCGGGCCAGTTGTGGCAACACAAGGAACAATGAGTCTCTACTCTGCTAGTAGTTCATCAGCAGCTTGAGCTTGGCAGGAATTGCTTTCGACTGGTACACTGACTTGCCCAACAGTTCAGTCAAAACTTTTTCTGAATTGGAACAACTATTTATGAAAAGATTTGCTTGGGCACAACACCATGTTTCCATCAAAGAGCTCATGATGGAAAAGCAAAAGTCTAACGAAACTTTAGTGGATTATATTTTGAGGTGGAGAAACCTTAGCATGAAATGTGAACCTCAGCTACAAGAACATCATGCGATTGAAATTCTACTCAAGAGCATTCATGGGCCAGTAGCTTTCATGCTTAGGGGACTCCCCATCAAATCCTTCGAGAAGCTACTCAGTAAAGCCAATAGTCTTCAAGAGGACATGAAGCACATGGAGCCACATGAGAAGACTAAGGTGGCCAAAGTGTTCGAAAAGAAATAAGGAGTAGTGGCGACCGTCGACAAAGGAAAGCAGTGGATAGAAATATATGTAAAAGAAAATCGCCAGTCCTCTCATAAAAAGAATAATAAATCCAATCAGCGGCCGCCTAAAGAAGGAGCACCTCAAATAGGGGATAAAAGAAAATCCCTGTTGGAGCAACAGAAAGTTGTGTATTCCT
>NW_018232361.1:0-1010 GCF_001263595.1 Phalaenopsis equestris | reverse complement strand
AATCCATGGTTAGGCTGGGAGGATACTATCTCTCACTCCATTGCTCACACTTCCTACGTTCCCCTCACTTGAGGGCTAACATGTCCCTTTAGTTTCCAAACATTTGGACCAATTAAGGATTTTAGTCTGTCACCCTAAAATCTCCAATTCTACGCCCAACAATATATATTTTCCTATTTATTTGCACTTAATTCTATGAACAGAATACTCCTCCATGGAATTAAATGTGATTCTCACTCTATTGTAGAATTCATACTCCATTTCCCGGATCAAATGTTTCACAACATAATTTATCAATTCGATTATTTCAATTAGCCAGATCGAAAAGTAAATTAAGAATGGGAGTTGAAAAATCATACAATTTATTTTATATTTTAGAATTGGCACATCTAAATTATCTCTTCATTTTACCACATATCAGAGTAGAGAAAAATATAATGGAAACTACTCCGACTTCATGAGAAAGATATAAGAAAACCCAAATTTTATATATAAAAGAAAGTTCATACAATAATAATAAACAAACAACATTTATCTGAAATTCTTTCTCAAAGAAAATAAAGAACTTCCTTTTTAGCCACTCTTAGACTCTTTATCTCTTTACAATACTCTTGATCCTCTCTTAGAAGATGTAGAAAGAAGAAATCTCTCACTTATCTCCCTCTCTAACAACTCTAAGAAAAGTATTCACACTTAAACTCACCATAAAAACTCAAATCTCTAAAGAAATAAATGACTAATGGACTTTTAGCGGTTGGGGGAGAATGTAAGAGGGAGTTTTTTTATCAATTTTAGCCTGGGAGTTTTTTGATCAATTTTAGCCTTAAATAGAGCCTAATGTCAATTTTCCAATAGGTGCATCCAAAACTCTTCAAAAAGCATCCAAATTTGTTGAATCTTCTAGAAACAGGTCTTGCACCAACATTGGCGCCGTTAGTTCCCATTCAAGCGTCATCAGTGTCAGTGGCCCACGAATTAATTCTATGCTCTCTGTCAAATGGCGTCGTCGG
>NW_018232360.1:0-325 GCF_001263595.1 Phalaenopsis equestris | reverse complement strand
GGTGACCGACAGCTTCCAACGTTCAACTACTCCTCCAACCAAAAATAGTGTTGACAGCTCCTGACAACTATGTTGGGGAATTGCTTCTCTCTCCATTTAAGTCAGGGAATCTTATCTTCATACATCAGTAATATGTCTATTCCCCTTATGGACCAAACTCTTCTTTCGTTGACTTGCTCCACCCATTTCTTTCTTGGGTGAGTACGGTCAACTCTTTTGGACTTCAGGATCATCTGTCAATCACATTTGAATAGAGAGGTTCAGAAGTTCATTAATACTTTTAATCTTTATGTGGTGTTGGACCCCCAATAGGTGTGTTGGTGGA
>NW_018232359.1:0-438 GCF_001263595.1 Phalaenopsis equestris | reverse complement strand
TTGATTATTTTGATTTGCCATTTCTTGAAACTTTTCAGTAATTTTTAAATTTTTGATTTTTCTAATAGTTCTTTCTAATTCAGAATCATAAGGCACGAGTCCTATGGAAATTGGACTACGCATAAATTACTATAAAAAACATAAAATAAAATAAAATACAAAGCACACAAACAATGACGTAATATTAAAACGACACTACAATATTCCTACGATAAATATTAAATTTTAAATAAGACTTTGTAAAAATTGAAATTTTGCTTTCTAAAAACTTCTTTTGAAAATTTTTTTTATTTTTCGTATATTTTTGTTCTTTCCCTCGGCAACGGCGCCATAAACTTGATCCCGACTTTTTATAGAGATGTAAAATGCGATGTATGCAATTATATCCTTAATTTCCTTAATGGTTATTCTTAATTTGCAAAAAATAAGACTAATTTA
>NW_018232358.1:0-978 GCF_001263595.1 Phalaenopsis equestris | reverse complement strand
AGTCAATTGCAAGTACCTTATGAAAGTTGGGAAAATGTGTTACTTCCTTGGAAGCCGATGGATCTAAAAGTCTCCTGCAATTGTATTTGAATGTCTGTATTTGAATGTGAGATGAAAATGATATGAATGTACTTATGGATCAAGGATCTCAGAATTCATCCCAAGTTCAGCCTTACGACAACTCGAGTGTACATTCAAAGAGGATCAAGAAGATATAAAAAGATGGGTAGAATCTCATGCACGTGATTGAGAATATTACTAAAGTACTGGATGATGCACCAAAAAATAAATGTATTTTTAGACCAATATTTTATACTCATTTTTGGTGATATTATGCTTTAAAAGAAGGTGTTTTTTATGTTTTGTTGTAGTTTGATGATTTTTAGGACTTGAAGCAAAAAGGAAGCAAAAAATATGGAATTTGGAGTCAAAATGGCCTTTTGAAGGAAAAACACAGTGCCAACGACGCCAGCATGAACCACAGGTGTCCAGAACAGTAAGGGTGCCAACGTCCCTATATTGGGCACCGACAATGCTATTTGACAGAGTGTACAAAATTAATTTTGGACCACGGGCGCCTACGACACCATCGTGGTTGTCGCGGCGCCAAGGTTGTGCTGGGTGAAATTCTAGAAGATTTGATAAATTTGGACACTTTTTGAAGAGTTATTGGAGGCACCTCTTAGAGAACCAACACCTCTTAGAGGTTATTGGAGGCACCTCTTAGAGAACCAACATTATGCTTTATTTAGAGTGAAAATTGCTCAAAATAAGTGGTAGTTATAGCGGGCTAGAGTGTAATTGAATTTACTTGAGTGTTTTATTGTTTAGTGTGGTGAGTTTAAGTGTGATTTTCTCTTAAGAGTTATTAAGAGAGGGAGAGAAGTGAGAGATTTCTTCTATCGTACATCATTGAAGAGTAAATCAAGAGTCTTGTAAAGAGGAAAGAGCCCAAGACAGGCTACAAGGGATTTACTT
>NW_018232357.1:0-525 GCF_001263595.1 Phalaenopsis equestris | reverse complement strand
TATTATAATTTCCTCGCCATAAATCTAAAATTTTCTTCGTATTTTTAAAATCAATTGTTTAATTTAAAACACAATTCTCGTCCCACATTAAAATAGTGCGACTAAAATTTCAGAAAAAAAATATTGCATCAGAACTCAGCACATAAAGTTAAGTGCGGAGTTCAATGAAATCACGCCACATGTAGGTGACAGAAAAAAAATTAGTCAGGTAACACAAAGGAATATTTCCCCCATGTTATTCCGTGTTATTAAGATGATATTGTGTTTTGGGAATATTCCTGATGTTATAACAACACAATGACATATCAATAACATTTGAAAAACACACAATAACACCTGGATAACACACAATAACACCTGAATAACACGAGAGGAATATTATCTTGTGTTACCGGGCATATTTTATTTTATTTTTTCTGTCACCGTCACATGACGTGATTTCATTGAAGTCCACACGTAACTCAACGTGCAGAGTCCTGATGCAATATTTTCTCAGAATTTCATGACTTTATTCAAAACGGGAGA
>NW_018232356.1:0-404 GCF_001263595.1 Phalaenopsis equestris | reverse complement strand
CCTAAATTTTAATTATCTTGAATATTTTATTTAAGCTTTTTAAGTAGAAAAATTAGGATTTTAAGTCCTGATGAGTTTATGTTCCGTCGTGAAACCACAGATAAACCACAGAAAGAACAAGGAAAACACATGCAAATACAGGCATGCAACATGATGCAAAAAACAAAACAAGCAAAATCAAAATAATAAACAGGTCGATGTCGCTAGGTCGGCAACATATCACAGAAAAGAAAAAGGCAGCCGGACTCCGCATATACATGGTCGATCCTAATTCTATACATCAATATAAAATGCAGAATTAAGATATGAGCATCTGCTCCCGGTCCCTTCCACATGGTTCCCGCGCCAAACACCTCAGAACCCATGCATGTATATTATTTCTGCTACAGGACTCTCCTAGACTC
>NW_018232355.1:3242-5846 GCF_001263595.1 Phalaenopsis equestris | reverse complement strand
AGAAGTGGGTGCGGGATTCTCATTGCTGCTATAGTTGTCAGACCCGCGTGGGTCCATATTTAATATTTTTTTAATTAAAATTAGGATATTTGAGAGAAAATTATTTATATTTTGTTATTTTCTTGTTTTGACAGACTTTAGCTATTGTTTTTGTGCTTTGGAAACTCTCTATTTTTTTTATTTTTCAGAGCATTATATTCTGTTTCTTTTGCAAGTGTTGTGTTTGTATATTGCTCAAGAACATGCGGATTTCTTCTTGCCGTCTGTATCTTTTCGTTGTTCCATCGTTAGACTCGCTGTTTTCCACCTGGACAGCTGCCAAACGCCTCTTCTCCCCTTCCAAATACCGTCAACCTCCCATAGTCTCATTCCCTTGCCATTTCACAACCACCTCCTTGCTAAATTCTCTTCCTAAACACCTTCTAGAAGCCCTAATATATTTTCAGATTTGATATATTGCTGTGAATTGCCTTGTTCTTGGTCTTCTATTGAGCTTATCTGAACTGATGCATTTAATATAAATTAGTTTAAATGTTTAGTTCTTACTCTTTTTATTGAGAATGTTCAATCTGTTCTTTAATTCCAACAGGTGTTAAAGTTGTAGAAACTCAAGAGAATGAACTACTTATTGAGCCTAGACTTCGATGGGCTGGTAATTGCAATGTCAACGTGGCTCTAAAACTGTTTTCCCTTAAATTCAATGCACAGGTAAGCCACTAAACGATATGATAAAACGGACAGTGCGCTCCTATGAATTTACATATCTAACACCTTACCTATGCATAAAAATTTGCATTTCACTTAAAGTTAAATTGATGGCATTTTTTATGCGAAAAGAAATATTTTAGTGGTATTAATGCAAAAAGTAAAGTTTTAGTGTTAGATATGTAACTACATAAGAATTGTGTGGTTTGCATGTAAATGTCCTTAAAAAGGCCTAATCTTTGAACCATTTTTCGAATTTTTTATAGTTGTTGGATTTACAAATATTCTTGGCACCTCGTATTACTCTAAAGCCACTTGTTCCAAGTTTCCCATGTTTTTCAAGCATAAGTGTTTCTTTGGTGGAAAAGGTAATTATACTAGGAATGGTTTTTTGCTCAAGTGAACATTTTTAAATCTTTTTTCCAAATAATTTTTCATTTTTCTGCTTCTTTATTGCAGCCTTATCTTGACTTTGGACTCAAACTACTTGGGGCAGACATCATGGCCATTCCTGTATTATATCGCTTTGTTCAGGTCTTCAAACTTCCATAATCTACATTAATCTGGGAAGCATAGTATTCGTTGAAGTCTGGCATGATTATTTTTGTTTTCTTACTATTAATTCTAGAAAATAAGTTTTTAACATACTTCAAAATTGGACTGAAACTAACCATAATCTATATGAAATTTTCTTTTAAGGACAAAATTGCTTCCGAAATTTCAAAACTCTACCATTGGCCTAAAGATTTGGAGATAAAAATTCTGGATAATGCTAGGTAATTCTCACCATCTAGAATTAGGACGAGTTTTTTCTCCTTCGCTTTTGTTCTCAATGAGTTACTTCTTGTAGCTCAACTTTGTATGAAATTTTGTTCTTTAAGAATAAATGCTTTTACTAGATGAGCATAACTTAATTTCTATCTTTTTTATGTAAATTGTTCGAGAAGTTACAAGTTGCATGCTGACATTTATTTAGAATGAAGTGCTAAAATAGTCTCTTGGTTATTTACACGGTGTTATTTTAATCCAGAGTTTAAAAAGTGTTAAATTAGTCCCCAGGCTTTTTTAATGGACTATTTCAAGCCATATTAGTAGAGTCTGGGACTAAATAGACACTTTTATAACTATGGAATTAAAAATGTCATCTTGCAAGAATTCTGAGGACCATTTTGACGCAGTTCTCCATTTATTTATTAGTTCAATCAGTTGTCAACTTATTGCATGATTTTTTTTTAACTTTGTGTTTTCAGCGGTGCCACGAAGAAACCTGTTGGAATACTACATGTGAAGGTCGTGCGTGCGCTAAACCTCTTGAAAATGGATATCCTCGGTAAATCTGATCCTTACGTGAAACTAAGTTTGAGTGGTGAAAGACTGCCATCCAAGAAAACTTCGGTGAAGATGAGCAATCTTAACCCTGAATGGAATGAGACTTTCAAGCTTATTGTGAAGGATCCTCGAACCCAAGTTCTTCAGCTACATTTGTTTGACTGGGAAAAGGTTTAGCTTCCTGTTGACCTCTTTGTCTTCTTCTAAAGGCATCTTTTTGCATTCAAATTGTTTTAAAATTTAGAGAAATTTGCATATGTAGCACACATTTCTCATGTATTTACATATCTCACACCTAAACTTTTATATTTACATATATAGCACTTTGGCGCTTTACCTAGTGCATGAAAATGTGTATTTCACTTTTAAAAATTACTAAATAATGCTATTTTTGATGTGATATTAAAGATTTGGGTGCTCTGTGTGTGAATATGAAAGTAGTGTGATATATGTTGTTATTTTGACCCCCAATTAATTAACTAAGGTAAAAGGGCAATTTTGTAATGTGGTATCGCTCACCTACCACATCTCACCAACCGTTCACCTACCGCTCACCTACCTCCCACCTAC
>NW_018232355.1:0-704 GCF_001263595.1 Phalaenopsis equestris | reverse complement strand
TGTTATTTTGACCCCCAATTAATGAACTAAGGTAAAATGGCACTTTTGTAATGTGGTACCGCTCACCTACCACATCTCACCTACCGTTCATCTACCGTTCACCTACCGCTCACCTACCTCCCACCTACCACTCTCTTGCTTCTATAAATAGAGAGGGTGTGAGGCTTAGGAGAGCAAGGGAAGAGATCTTAAGGGTGTAAGGCTTAGGAGAGGAAAGGGAGAAGATATCTTATGCTACCACAAATGAGGAGTGAATAGCTATAGAGTTAGAGAGGAGGAGAGCATCTTGAGGCCTTGTATCAAGGTGTCGCTTGAGAGGGAGGCCGTAGAAGGAAGATGAGGGCTCATCTCTATGTATAAGCTATGTATTCTCCATTTCTTTTGCCTTAGTGAACTATTTGATTGATTCCCTTCCGTGGACGTAGATCCAGTTGGATTGAACCAAGTAAACGATCTGTGTTTGCTTGTGTTCTTTTTCGTCTCATTTCTATGCCAGGAAGTACATATCTCACAACATATGTAAATTCATAAGAATCGCATGCTATGTATGTAATTGCCTCTTTAAAATGATGGGGTATCTACATACATACTATCCAATTCCTGTGTAACTACATATCTAAGACCCAATCTTTACTTTTTACATTTAGATCACCCAAATCTATCATATCCAATAAAAAATACCACCATTTTAACATTTAAAAAGT
>NW_018232354.1:0-375 GCF_001263595.1 Phalaenopsis equestris | reverse complement strand
TGCACCAACAATGAAGCGAAATATGAAGCTTTAATAACCGGATTAAAATTGGCAATCTAAATGGATATAACGAGCATTGCCATCTATGGCGACTCTCCGCTCATCATCCAGCAAGTCGCTAGAAAATACAAAATTTTGAAACCACGGCTAGCAGAGTACCATCAGTACACAATGAAGCTGCTGGAGCAAATCCCCAATATGACTTTCTACCGGATTCTTAGGGGAGATAATGCCCATGCTGACGCTCTAGCAAAACTCGCTAAGAATATGGCGTGTCTCCCGAAAGATTCCATTGAAAACACAGTACAAGGAAGATAAGTTTTATCTTGAATCGATATCGAAACTCCACACAAGCTTAGAAAAGAAGAAGTAAAA
>NW_018232353.1:0-394 GCF_001263595.1 Phalaenopsis equestris | reverse complement strand
TTTAAATCCTAAGTCTCGGGAAAATCCAGTCGTCGACGGCATCGAGGGTGTCGTTGGCGGGCTCTATTGATTTTGTCCAAATTCCGGATTTTTATGATTTTGATCAATTCCAAGTCTAAACAACATCCGTTTAATCATTATAGACAAATTTTAAATAACTAAATGATGTACTTAGCACATATAAACTCTCACAACACAAAACGTCACATTTATATATAAATTCCAAGGGGTACAATGTAAATTACATAACACACCTAAGTTTGGTATTTTCTCCACCTCAATACATTAATTCAGCGTCGGAATCCAAGCCACAACACTCAAAACGCTAAAAACAAAACATCCTATGCTTAGTCTCAATTATACAGAGATCTATAAGCATAATTCTAAAGCAAAG
>NW_018232352.1:0-1050 GCF_001263595.1 Phalaenopsis equestris | reverse complement strand
GCATACCTATTCTTTACCCTCTGGTCTAGGCATAAGGAACATTGACTAATCCTATTCTTGTTTACTAAATCTGCAACTAGGCCGGGAGGATATCGACTCTCACTTCGGAGCTCCTACGTTCCCCTCGCTTGAGGGCTAACATCTACACTTCAGCACCCCAACAATACTATCGAATTGAGGATTTTAGTCTGTCACTCTAAAATCTCCAATTCTACGCCTGATAATTTTATTTCCCTATTTATTTGCACCCAACTTTCAAGGACTTTGACCTCCCTGAATCTTGGATGTAATCTTCACTTTAGTTGTAAAACTCAACATATTCTAACAAATTAATTGACCAGATTGAAATTAAATTAAGATCAAAGTGAAAAATCATCCCAACTTTTTTAACATTCTCAGGGCTCAACCAATTCAAATCACCATTTCACAAAATCTTAAGACAATGAGAAAGACAGAGAAAACTACTCATAACTCATAGGGAAGATACGACAAAACTCAGAATTTATATATAAAAGCAAAGTCATACAAACTACAATAAGTAAATACCACTTATCTCTAATTCTTCCCCAAGAAAACTCCTTGAAGTTCCTCTGAATCTCTTCCTTTCTTTTCAGTACACAGAATTCTTCTTCGAAGCGATAAGGAGGAAGAAATCTCTCACTTTCCCTCCACTCTTACAATCTCTCAAAGAATTCTTCACAATCTAACCCTAAATTAAACTCTCTACACTCTACACACCCTTCACCCCCTACACTCTCCCTTACACACACACCTTTCTTTTTTTTTTTGGCCAAAAGTTTCTCTTAAAGTTATAGAAGAGTTTTCCTAAGAGTTGCCTAAGCATCCCCTCAAAAATCGTCCACATTCAATGCACCTGTTGAGATAACCGCCGATCTCACCGTCGGTGGCCTTCTGGAATATTTGATTATGAACTCTCAGGAAAAACCCACTGTCGGCGCCATTGGGCTCGCCGTCGGCGCCGTTGGGATCGCCATCGGCGCCCTAACTCAAAACATCATATTTTGGTCATTTTCGCTCCAAATTTGCTCC
>NW_018232351.1:0-438 GCF_001263595.1 Phalaenopsis equestris | reverse complement strand
GTGGAATGCTCGACTGCCGGCGCTCCCTTCCGTGCCAAGACTGCTATCCAAGGGATCCTTCGTGCAGGTGCTTGATGGCTCTCCCCGCTTCGACCATTTTCGCTCGTGTGTTTCTCTTTCTCACCAGCGACATTTCATCGGCCTCCCACGACATTGGATTTGGTGGGGGAAGCTTCTTCTCCTTTGATTTCCTCCCCCACCAGCAAAGTTTTCGTTGACGAAGTTATCGTCGGGAGCATCCTTCAACCCGTCGGATCTGTCCTTTTTTCCACCTTGCCATGACCATGGATCTCTTCACTGAGCAAGTTTTCTAGGACAAATTTGTGATCTATTTCTTCCTAAAGTTTCATCCCTTGCTGTGATTCTCTACTGAATCACACAAAATGGCTTAGGAAAGTTGCAATCTAGACAAAGAAGAGACTGAAGTTCTCAAACCCC
>NW_018232350.1:0-1075 GCF_001263595.1 Phalaenopsis equestris | reverse complement strand
TTGATTTGAAAAGAACAATGATCATGTATATGAAGGTATATTAGAATTAAAATTTGATTATAGAAATAAGTAAGAAAATTTAGTTAAAATTCAAAGTAATGAAGAAAAACTTTCAGTTAAAAGTTTTTTAGTGAATAAATAACTAAATATAGTGTAACTATCTTTAGTAAGAAAAATTGTATTTTTGAAGAATTTAGAAATTTAGACTGTTATTTTTAATACTTAAATTTCTTTTATTAAAAATAAATTTCAAAACTATTATTATATTTACAAGTAAAAGATATATATCAGGACTTTGCTTTGGGAAAGGAGAAGTAGAATTCAAAACCATTAAAGGCCTATCCAGATATAGTAATCCTTGCCTGAAAAAGAAAAAGAAAAAAGAAAAAGAAAAAGAAAAAAAAAAGAAAAGAAAAAGAAAAAAAGTAAGGGAGGAGAAGCTTGAGGATTAGTGCCTAATCAAAATTGGTTCACATTTAAACTTTTTAAATTATAAGACTTGAGAAACTCTTAAGCTTAGGGATATAATATGGTAAGTAAAATTATTTTTAATAAAAAATTTTAAGTTTAGATAATAAAAGGACTAAATTCTATATTTGGAAAATCTACAATATTTCTGAGTTAGATAGGAACTCATATTTTCATATTTCTTAACATTAAAAATTTCTAGACTTTAAGTTGGTCTCATTTACTAAATATTTTTCATAAATTGGACTACTATATTTCTAAATCTAAATTTATGTAACTCCTAAAGAAACTCATATACATATCATACTTATTTGGTTTTTTAAAGATTGAAATCTCACTTGAGGATAAGTAACATTTTACATTTGGGGGGTTTTGATACAACTAAAATATATAGTATTTTTAGACACATTTTTATACCTATTTTTGAGATATTGTGCTTTAATGGTTTTTTTTTCAGGTATAAGTAAAAAGGTGAAAAATGCTAAAAAAAGTGAAAAAAAGTCAAATTTGAACCAAAAATGTGAAAATTGTGCTAAAGTGTTTTGGCGCCAGATCCAGTGCTTAAGGGAAGGTGAAACAGAGAAGGTCCTGCCTAAATGCCAGAGGC
>NW_018232349.1:0-250 GCF_001263595.1 Phalaenopsis equestris | reverse complement strand
AGTTGATTGGTTGAAGAGTAGGAATGTATCGGGCCTATTGCGTGATCAGTGGCTTAACACTTACGAAATGTGAACTAAAAGGGCTAGTGTAGCTCCGGTGACAGACGGTGATAGACAAGATTAGAGAGAATCATCTTAGATGGTTTGGTTACATTAAATGTCGATCATCTGATGATCCGGTTGGGAAAGTAGATATTTTAGATTCAAGATATGTTAAAAAAAAAGATAGAAGTAGACCTAAAAATACTTC
>NW_018232348.1:3706-4105 GCF_001263595.1 Phalaenopsis equestris | reverse complement strand
TGCACTGAGGGGATCTTAGGGATGCTTTGTGTAAATTTTGGAGAGACCTCTCTAAGGAAATTGTAGCACACCTCCCATGGCCGTGGGAGGTGAGTTTTTATAAAAATGGTCATGGGGTGGCTCTCATGGCATAAGCTTCGGTGCATCATGGTGCTTAGGTGGAGGGCAGAGGAGCTCCATAGTTTGATTTGGATGAGCTGGCCCCTAGGTTTGATTTGGGTGAGGTTCCATGGAAGTGGCTCTTTGTTTTGGGCTTTTTTGGCCACTAGGCTGGCCGACCAGCCAGGGGGAGGTGGCTAGGAGCTCAGGGAACCCAGAGGAATCCATCACAACAATTTAATGCAAATGTGCTTTGATTTGGCAAAGATATCTTAAGCATGTGCATTTTTGGAAAAAAGA
>NW_018232348.1:0-3028 GCF_001263595.1 Phalaenopsis equestris | reverse complement strand
ATTTTGACCCAAATCAAAATTGGGCTCAAATCATGGACCAATTGAGCTTAGATTTGGTTTAGTTTGGTCATATAAAAAGTAAATTTGAGTTTAGGATTGTAATTTGGGTCAATTGAGATCAAATTGATGGACATTTGAGTTGGATTTGGGGAAATTTGGGCGTCAAAGGGCAATTTGGGGATTTTGGTTAAAGATGGTCAAATTGGACAAATTGGGTCATGTAAAAGTTGTTTTTAGGTCTAAGAGGGGTATTTTGGTAATTAGGAGGTGTTTTAGGGGTAAAAGGCCAGGATGAGTATTTTGGTAGAGTTGAGGTGCCAATCATCACCAAGAGGCCATGGACCAAAGGCAAACCCATTTTGGTCATCTACATAGTGGTCTTAGCCAAACCATAGCCCTAGGGCTAGTAGGTTTAGGGGACCATCTACATGAGTATCCCAAAAGATCAAGGGATCTAGGTTAGAAATTTGAGTTTAGGGTTGTGAGTGATTGTAGGTACAGATAAGTGTAGGGAGTGCCTTAGCTCCAGACCAACACCCAAGGTCAACCCTAAGGTCTAGCAATCCTAAGGGTAACTCATCTTGAGTTTCCCCCATAGTGACCCCACCTACTGAGTACTTAGAGGTTGAGACCAACATGTGGAACTTCAGGTTGAGTAAAGAAGAGGGTAAAATTTCTAATGGTGAGGGTGTCGTGTCTAATTTTCTAGGAATAATCAACAGGAAGAGTCTTATGGCTATACCCTAGGCTACTAAGGAGGAAAAAACTAAACCTCAACCAAAAATGAGGTCAACACTATCATATTTAACTCCAGTCTGCTCACAAAAAGAAAAGACCAAGGAAACAATTTCTAGACCTATAGAAGTAACAGCACTGACAAAATTGATGATAGTCTGATAGATCAAAGCTCCAATGTTGATGAGCTTTCCTTCCTAGATACAATAGTTTAATGTTGCTCTCTCTCTTGTAAATTCACTGAGATGATTTGTTGGAAGCAAACAAACAGAGATAAAGTAGTGCAAGGCCTTTGCAGTTGCACTTAACTTTGAAGTTGGAAAATTGACTCTCCTTTCAATAGTGATCTTTCAGAGTCCTCTTCTATAAGTCAAATTTGAAATAAACTCATCTAGAATAAACTCATCTAGCTCTGTCACAGTCAGACTATAATTTGCATAAAAACATAAAGTATCAGGTGGTATACGATAGAAAAAGTTGATTACCTCTGGTGAAAAAGGTACCAACTCCCTCTGGCGAAAAAGGTACCAACTTTCCTCGAACCATAACTCTATCTTCTTCAGCCTTAGAGAGGCTTGCATAGAACTCCCTAACAATCGAAATAACTGCAACAGCAGAGAAACAACAGAATTGTTCCCACTGTTTGTGAACAATCAGTTCTTCTATAGCCACAGATCCACCTTGATTCTTAAAACAACGCTCCTGAATAAGCTTTCATGATTGAAACACATCACTGTACCTATCTTGAGCCTTCAAAATATAAAATTTCCTCGAATCAAAAGGGCTCTTTCCTTTACTCCTCTTCATTCTTGGTTCTACAAATTTATAAAATTTCAAAAATAAGTTCAAAAATCAAGTCTAAATTACTAAGCTAGACTTCCAAAAGCATAAACTACACTTCCCATGCAATTTTCATAGATTTTTCCTCATTTTTCACCATGAATAATGAATTATTGAATTTCTCCAATTGTGCTCAAACTACATGGTGAAAATCTAAAATTTTTGCATAGAAGTAAAGCTCTTACCTCAAGGAACTTGGATTTAGCAAATTTCTCTTGATTCTACTAAGATATCTCCACTTAAGATGTGCCCTAGCCTTCCAAAATCACGACTTTTAGAGGAAGAAGATGATGGGGGCGTAAAAATGGTGATTTTCGAGTCAAAATTTCACTTTTAACCGTTCGTGAACCGGTTTTTGTGAATCAGTGCTTAAGTGTTTGTAAGTGGTGCTTATGCGCCTGCCTCTTAGGTTAGCTCGCACTTAAGAGCGAGATGTGGCTCAAGGCACCAGTGCACGATTTTTAATATTTCCAAATTTAAGTAAAATTTACTATTTGCTTAAGTATACCACCCCTAAATGGTCTCATAACTCTTAAATGACTATTTTCAACTTCTCTAGCTCTCCTCTCTCAAAATTCATCCATATAACTATTTCAATTCGAGGCTAAAAATAACACAAATTTTCACACAAACAAACTTATATTAATTGACAAACAAGTACAAATACATTAAACACTTAGTTCTCACTCCAAATAGTCTCAGATGAGAAAATTTTCAAAATACAAACACTTAAGAAATGTTCACAATTAAACTCATAAAAAGTCATACACACTAAAAACAAAAACTAACATGTAAACACATTGAATCAAACCAAACAAACTCAAACATAGAACTTAATTCCACTCTTCATTTGATGTGACAAACTCAGGTCTTTCATTTTTCTCTCCTAGGGCAATTAAAATAAAAAGTTGACAAAACAGACGGTGGTGACGTGCTCTAATTCTATCTTCTTCAATCAATTTTTGCTTAAAAAATATCTCCTTATCTGCTTCCTTTATATAAATAGTATGGTTAAATTGCATTTTCAATTGCCATCCAATATGCTCAAGATGTGCATGAATTTCAATTACCTTAGTCTCCAGTAAAGACATGGTAGATTCAATTTTGTTGATCTTTTCCGAAATTCCTTCAATACTAACGGCTAAGAAACCGATATACAACTCTTGTGCACTCTGACTAATGAACCTCTTCCTCATGGTTTCTTCCTTCTTCTTCAAGTCCACCTCCCATGAAGACATTTTCTCTAAATCTCTTTTTTTCTCTTAGATTTTTAGGGCTAAAAATAATTTAGGGTGAAATTCCTTCATAAAACCCTTTTATTTAAAGGCCTAAATCTCTCTAATAACTCATAGGCATTTCTAAGAACTGCCTTGGCACATTTTTGTAAACTAATTGGTGGTTATACCTTCAAGAATCCAAATTTTGCACATGTGTTTAAACTGCCACGCTTAAG
>NW_018232347.1:0-378 GCF_001263595.1 Phalaenopsis equestris | reverse complement strand
GGAAACAAGGGTGAAAAAAGAAACAAAAACTGAAACAGAGGAAATGGATACCGAAAAAGAAAAGGATCATGAGTACCCAGATTTAGAGTATCCATTTACACCAATGAAAATTAATGTAGAGAAACTTCCACCACCGTTTCCTTAAAGATTGAAGCAACACAAATAGAATAAATAATTTTCCAAATTCTTAGAAATTCTTAAGAAGTTAACGGTAAATATTCCCTTCGTAGAAGCTTTAGAGCAGATGCCCAATTATGTAAAATTTATGAAAGATATTCTGAACAAGAAAAGGAAGTTCATGAATAACAAAACTGTTGCACTGAGGGAAGAGTGTAGTGCAATAACTCAGAAAAAGCTTCCTGAAAAATTAAAAGATCC
>NW_018232346.1:0-352 GCF_001263595.1 Phalaenopsis equestris | reverse complement strand
GAGTTGACCTTGCAGCGGAAGAGCATAGAATTGATGAATGAAATGATTGGAGGTTTAGAACGTCGATACGATTACGATAGTGAGTACCTTTAGAGGCATTCAAATTTTGAGTTAGCTTATTATGAAGCTCAGGCCCAACACTACAGAGGTGAGCCTGATGTTACTTTTCTTGAGTGCCCCCGATATACTCAGTATCAACCCAATCCACCTGCTGATCAAGGCGATGAAGACATAGTTTGGGATTTTGATATTTGAATGTAATTGATGTACTTATAATTGTACTTTTATTTCTATGATTTTATTTGAAATAGAAATGAATGTTTATGTATATTTGGACTTTCATTTTTATTAT
>NW_018232345.1:0-369 GCF_001263595.1 Phalaenopsis equestris | reverse complement strand
GCAATGTGAGAATAACCTGCATCCTGGGGAAGAAAGATCCCCCACACAATCCTAGCTGGAATATAGTCCATATTGCCAGACATAGGAGAAAAATGATTCTCAGCTAACGAGATTTGAGCATCATCCCGTGCCGGAACCGAAAGGAGTCATGGCGGGGACATGGTTCACATTGCCAGAGGATAAAAAGGGTGATTCTCAGCCGACAGGACATAAACATGATCCTGGGTCGGAACCAAAGAGAGTCACAGCGGTGACATACCACACCGCTAAAGGACACTACCATAAAAAGGTAGCTCTAGCTCACTTAGATAGTGCTACATCCGCGGATGGGCACCCTCAAAACACAGAAGGACTACAAGAGAGGCCAGA
>NW_018232344.1:0-219 GCF_001263595.1 Phalaenopsis equestris | reverse complement strand
TGTATTATTGTTTGTCATCCTTTTTCTCTTCGTGCCGACAAGGCTCCGCCAAAATACATTTCCTAGCATTGAGCACTAAGGCCTTCTAAGCTCATTATCTGTTCCTCAGGCAGTTCATCATTGAGAGGAGATTCGACCGGTAGCTGGTGTGCCGCGAGGAAATATGCTAAGACTTGTCCTTTTGCCGCGCGAAGGGGTACGAAGGTTATATCGAATTGT
>NW_018232343.1:274-826 GCF_001263595.1 Phalaenopsis equestris | reverse complement strand
CCGGGCCATGTTGCCGCTTCTTACTACTTCTGAACCATCGACACTGTTCGCATCAATTTTTGATGTCACGAGTGTAGGGCGTCATGTAGAGCGTCAACCTATGATCGGCGAAAATTTGTTATCGCGCGTCATACATGAATTTGGCTCAAATTGACCTGAGCACCAGTAAGCTTGTTCAGATTGCCCCGAATGACGAAATAGACCACGCGAGTGAGTCCGAAATGTCAATTCCACTTAGGACGGACGCTCGTTGGATCACGGTTTTGTGTGCGGGCTAAAAATGCGCGATTTTTTTATTTTCGTCCCAATTGCTAAAATAAGTGGTCCGAACGATCCCAGACGACAAAACGGGCAGTGCGGTCGCGTCCGGAACGTCGAATTTACCTAGGGGAGAGGTTCATTTCACTGCAATGACATATTCGACAAGAAGATGCAGAGAGATAATAATAATAATATTATTATTATCATTAAAAAAATAAAAAGAAGAAAAGGAAACGGAATTTTTTTTCCCCCTCGGATCCTCACGCGACACAACCCTCTCCGCCGCAGAAT
>NW_018232343.1:0-220 GCF_001263595.1 Phalaenopsis equestris | reverse complement strand
GCCCCCCCCTTGGGGGGGCGGACCCCCGCCGATCGGCGGTCCTTAGCGGCGTTCGTCGGCGTCCCTTTCTCTCCAGCGACAGATCTCACGCAAAAAAAACCTACCGGATCGCTCCCTCCTCCTCGATGTCGGCCTCGCCGCCGAACTCACTGGCTTCCCTCTCTCCACACCGGCGCTGCTCACCGGAGTTCCCTTTTGTTTCGTGAAAAAGGCATCCAAA
>NW_018232342.1:0-5398 GCF_001263595.1 Phalaenopsis equestris | reverse complement strand
GAAAGATTATTCCAAATGTTATACCTTATGAATTAGATGGTAGAAAACTTATAGTCAGCCATTTAAAAACATTTGGAAGCATTGCATATGAATTAAAGGATGGTCATAAAAGAAATAAATTTGACAAAAAATTTTAAAAGATGATATTTGTTGGATACAATACTTAGTCAAAAGGCATATAGGTTACTTGAGAATAATTAATTGCTAATAATTAAACAAATAACATTAATTCATCATCTAGTTCATCATAATCAAATGATTCATCAGTTAGTCCATCAACATCAATCTCAAGATCAATGAATGAAGTACATCTGATAAAAGGCATATTGAAAGGAAGATATCCTTACATGAACTATAAGATTGTATATTTGCTTTTAACATTTTAGAACCATTAAACTATGAAGATGCTTGTGAAAAATGAAAAAGTGCTATGAATGAAAAGATTGAAGCTATTAAGAAAAATAATACTTGGACTTTGTTGATATGTCATACGAAAAAGTTTCAATTAATGCGACATCATTTGAGAATGTAAAAAGACAAATCAAGACTTGTTGGCAAAAGTCAGGCATAAAAATATGGTATTGATTTTTATGAAACTTTTCTCTTGTTGTTAGATATGAAACTATTAGATTACTACTTCAATTAGCTTCACAAATTAAGTGAAAAGTTTTTTAGTTTGATATTAAATCTGTATATTGGAATGATACATTGAAAAAAGATGTATATATAGATTAACCACAAGGTTTCATTATTAAAGGCAAAGAAGAGAGTTTACAAACAAAAAATGGCACTTTATGGGCTTAAACATACACCAAGAACATGTTATTGGAGGCTTGATTCATACTTCAAAGAGAAAGGATTTCGTAGACGTAAAACTGAACCTACATTACACGTGTTGGCTCGATACACTCATTTTATTCTAGTTTGTATTTACATCGATGATATCATCTACATCAAGTCATCCAAAATGTTGATTGAAAAATTCAAGAATAATATAATGAAAAGATTTGATGCGACTGATTTAGGTTTATTGCACTAATTTTTGGGCTTACAAATTATTCAAGCAGATGATGGATTTTTATAAAAGGTACGCATTGAAGTTACTAAAGAGGCATAAAATGATGATTTGCAAGACCTCTTCAATAATCATGAATGAAAATGAATAGTTGTTCAGAATGATGGTACAACTAAAGCAAATGAGAAAACATTTAGAAAAAATGTTGATGGTTTTATGTTATTGCTCATACCAGGCCTGACAATATGTATTCAATCAATCTTCGTTTAAGATTTATGCATAATCCTTCTAGCATCATCTTAGATCATCCAAACGCATGCTTTGCTACATTTGAAAGATAATTAATAATAAGATTTGGTACAAACCTATTTCAAATTTTAATTTAGTGGACTTTACTAATAGTAATTGGGCATGTTTCTAATTTTAATTTAGCGGATTAAATTTAATTTTGGATTTGGCAAGGTATCTTAGAGCATTAAGAAGCAACGGAAAACAGCATTATCATCAATAAGGGTCAAATATATTAGCAACATGTCAAACAATTTGGACTACAACAATATTAGAATATCTTTAACAACACCATTTGATACTGACGTGGATATTTTGCGATAATAAATCTACAATATCTATGGCAAAAAATCCAACATTTCATTGTAGATCAAAATATATAGAGCTTCAATATTATTTTGTTCACGAAGTTGTTGACAACAAACCAATATAATCAACTATTATTTTACAGAAGAACAAGTTGATGGCGTCGGTCGATCGAATTAACGTCGCAGATTCTTCATTTAGGATTTGATTTAATTATGGATATATGTATAATGATAACTTTATAAAATAATACTTTAACTTTGAAAAATAATGTTTCAATTTAATTTAAATATGACTATAATTTTGGAAAATAAAATTTTAGTTAAGAAAAGTGAGACCGAATTGACCTCATATATTTGATAGTCTGGATGGTTGAACACGATACCACAAATAGTACACTATCCTGAAGGATAAACCATACAATTTGTTAGTTGGTTTAACCACCTAAACTAAAAAGTTTGTGACGTCCGTTTGGCCTGCGAAACTCTTCCTATAAGTCAACAAATTCCCCTATTTAACATGGAGAGTTAAATAGAGTTTATATTAAGTTGGGTCTTTACGTTCCCTATAGAGGCAAGCCCCTATAAATAATTACATCTTAAACAATCGAAATCACCTAAGAAGACTCCTGATTAAGACTGCTGATTTTGCCTTCAAGATTTTAAAGTTTAGGTTTCCAATGTTGAATATAAGAAATTCAAAAAGGAAAATGGCTCAAAATAGGAACAGTTAATTTCAAGAGTCAATGGAGTGAAAGAAAGAGGATGTCACAGATCCGGGGGAAACCCCGGTGACTTCCTAATTATCCTACGATTGAACCTTAACTCTAAAGAGACATCCAACTCCTCGTTGTTGTGGTCTCGATCGCCGCTCTTCGTTTGCTTGTTTCCACACTCCGCTTCTTGGAAAAACTACTCTAAGCTCCTTAACAGATCAATTATAGGTTCGGGGTTGTGGTGTATATAAATATGTGATTATTGGATCAGTGGCTCGTTGTAGGGTGTCTCCTATACCGGGTGTCCTACTGTCCTCTATACTTAAAAAGCCCTGCAAGTTTATAGAAGCAACATCAATAATAAAAAAAAGGAAAACAAGCTACGAAGCATAGTAAACAATAAACAATAACATCGCAAGCATGAACTGTATATATATGCAGTAAAGTGTACAGTAAAGAAAGTGAAACACTGCAAACAAAAAACAAACCTTTATACCTGTAGAGTCTGTTGCTTCTATAAATAGGATCGGTGTCGCAGTTACACGTAAACGAGTATAATGAAAAGATTTTAAGAAATGTGTAAGCATGAATTTATATAAACAAGAATGAATAACAAACACCACCTGAAAAAAAAACTTGAGAAAAACGACAAATGATCCACGACAACTCAAAGAAAACCATCGAAAACAAGAGAGAAATTCCTAGGAAATCTACAAAGATCCTAATAAAATCGTAGGAAACACCAAAAAAAATTTGAGGAAATAAAGAAAATCGTAAGCATTTGGGTCGGGCTATGCTCAGATTTAGGTATTCTCGAGGGACTCCGAATGCAACTATCGGTCACCCGTATGAAAAGCCCAACATTCACTAGAAAGATTTCCCGCAATACCAACTTATGAGAGTGCTCCTTAGCCCAGTACTGGTGATTGACAAGTGGACAGCCAAATTATATTACTTAAAATTTATATTTTGGCATGTATATAAGACAAAATAATATTTATTTTTGTAAACAAAATACTTTTGTAAATAGCTTATCTGTTTTTATCGTATCTGTTCTTATCATTTTTATAAAATATGATTGTCCACAACTCGATTGCACTGTCGAACTAGGACCGCCAATAACCTAAGAAAACAAGGGTGTCCTAATAGTCTGGTGTCGGTGAATAATATTGTCATCCTACATTTCATCAGGTCCCTGAGTTGGGTCCCAATGTCGTAGGATGGAATATTATTCGGCTCTACCATCGAATGTCGTTATCATGAAAGCCTTAAACCCTAAAAAGGAAGATAAATGGGGTGAGAGAGAGAGAGGGAACGATTCACCTGAAATGACGAAGAGATGAAAGGTGTCTCAGCCCTCAAAACTGCAACTAAAACCATCGACGAAAAGACCCAAAGAAAATGCAGCCCAAGAATCTAAGAATCAATCAAGGTATCCTTTCCTGCAATTCAGTAAAAGAATCAACCCAAAAGATATCCTTTTCAAACTGCATCTCAAACAAATCGAAACAAGAAAGGGGCAGAACCAATGCGACGACTACATACATACTACATACATAGCCCGCCGCAATTCTTATGTATTTATACACCCAATCCTTAAAACTCAAATGTTGCATTCACACGATCCAAACCTTTTATAATACATCAAAAAATGCCACCATTTTAATTTTAAAGAGATGAAGTATATCCCCTCATGCATAGTTTAGGTGACATAAAATGACCATCCAAACCTTTCATAATACATCCAAAAATAACTTCCGCCACACATGACTAAATTTGCAATGTATTGATGTCGTAAATGCAAGAATCAACCGAGTCCAAACAGGGCTTAATCAGTATATGAACATAAATTGCTAGAAGATGCTCATATTCTTAAGACTAGGACAGAATGAATTGTGGAAGAACCATCAAATCCGTCTTCAATCCACTCTAATCTTCATTCAGCTTCACATGAATAAACTTCAGTCGTTAAAGTCATTATTAGGAGAACTAGCAAAGTCCCAATCAATTTACTCCAGGCTATACGAGAAATCAAAACTAAATGCACAATCGGTTGTTGAAAGGTCCTCCCTAAGCCCATGAAAATAAATGCAAGTATAGCCGTATAAAAGAAAAAAATTCTCTAAAATGTCCTTGCACTGGAAGGAATTCCAGTCACTTCCTACCATATCAATGTGAACAAATGCATCCCAAATTGGAACATGAATTCTATCAAAGCCCTTATAAAAGCTGCCGATTTACATATATATGTATATATAATCCTTTGTATTAATCCTGTTTTAGAGAACCCATCTTTCTGCCTCCTATTCCATTAAGCCTTCACCATGAGTATCTTGAAGAGAAATATAATTCACAATAATTATGTATAACATGCCATTAAGATCTCACGCACACTCATTAAAGAACAGAGACAAATTTACATGCATACCACTCGATTCTTATGTATTTACATATCTAATACCTAAACTTCAATCTTTTGTGCATATCTCCCTACCTATACATGTAAAAACATTGCAAAAACGATTAAATAACAAATATATATATATATATTGCAAAAACGATAAAATAACAAATATATATGTATATGCCAAGCAAGGAAAGTCGGACAACCGAGCAAGAGTGTCCAGCAAACCAGCAAAAACACCAAGCAACGAAGCGAAATATCGAGGAACCAAGCAGAAAACTGGTGATCCAACCAAAATTCTGAGAAAACAAGCCAATGCTAACGCGACAAGGGCAAATCAAAATAGAGATTAGAAAACAAACACAAACGACGCCTGTCGCGGTTTCAAGAGAATTAGAAGCTTCAGGAGAGACAGAAGTGGCCGAACTTGAGAGCTCTCGAGAGGGGAAAGAGAGCAAGGGTTTCGTCTGCGAGAGGAGGGAACGGCTTCTGCGTGAAGTCGGCTGGGGCTTTTCTTTGTGAGGGGTGTTCCGCTCGGTTCTTGAGAAGTGGGACAAGAGGTATTTTTGGTATTTATAGCCCAACAAAAGCTTCGGGTCCAAAAGAGCGAAGCAGTCGAGGGTTTCGGGAAGGAAGTCCTCCGGCAGAGGGTGTCGGCGAGGAGAATGAG
>NW_018232341.1:0-737 GCF_001263595.1 Phalaenopsis equestris | reverse complement strand
ATAATTAATTTTAACAAATATAAACATTTAAATGAGTTGGTTTTTAATCTCCACTGTGATTTATGATCCAGAGAACTCACCATAAAAATTTCAGTATATTTTGTGTTCATTTGACAACTTAAGTTGATTTTTAATGATAAATGTCACTTTTGACACCTAAATGATTTTTTACAAAATATAACTCAAAAAATTATGAGACTTAGTTTTTTGAGTTCTCTGTGATTAGGGATATTTTATAAAAATAAAATTATATTTAAAATAAAAACTTGATTTTTAGCCTATTTTAAATATTTAAAATAATTAAAAATTCATAAAAATCACAAAAATAATAAAACTCATGAAAATGTTCTAAATTGCTTCCTAATCACTTATGAATAATTATAATATTTTTCCTGACTTTCTAAAAAAAGATATTGAATTTTCAAGCTTAAAATAAATTTTTAAGGGCTAAAAATGAGTTTTCACTAAAATAATTCCAATAAATCAAAGAAAATCAGAAAATTATAAACTTTGCTTCGCTGAGTCCTCTAACCCTAAGGAGATTTTTCAAAAATACAAAACTTAACTTTCACAACTTAAAATATTTTATTTTTATTAAATAACCTAGAACTTAAAATAATTCTAATAAATCACAGGGAATTCAAAAAATTATAAAATTTTTTTCAAAGGCTTCTCTAGTCTAGGTCCATTTCTAATAAAAAATTCAAGGGATTACAATCTACCTTGGTCAAGTTAGG
>NW_018232340.1:0-865 GCF_001263595.1 Phalaenopsis equestris | reverse complement strand
CAGATCTGTAAATTACTTGTGCATCTTGTATATTTATGTGATTGATGATTGCTTTGTAGCAATTTGGGGCATCAAAACCCAATTGCCATCAATAATAATATCATTAAATTTAGTATTATGATGAAAGTGAAACCAATTAAAAATATATTTCCCATACTTTTCAGACATAAAAACACCTTGCATTGAATGATCATTATAGAATGAAAGAATAATACTGTAATTAAACTAAAAAAGTGGTATCCTTTATTTTTGACAGCAACCTTAATAAAATCATTCCAAAAGAAAAAAATCATTGTAATGATGCTTGTACTTGTCGACACAATTTTAATTATGGAGTTGCTCGTTGGAAGCTGTCGGTCGCCGGAATCAAAATTTTATCGCTCGCTTCAGAAAGACATTTAATTTATATTTATGTATATAAGTTGAATAAAATGTGAAATCAAACTGATCCCATATTTTTTATAGTTCAAATGAAAGAACACTACACTTCAAACCATGTATATATCCCGAAAGATAAATACAAGACTTGAGGGAGCTCGATTAAATAAACTAAGAAATATATGACATCTGTTTGGTCTATGAAAATCATTTTATTTATAAGCCAACAAGTTTCTCTATTTAATGTAGAAAGTTTCCTATAAGGGCAAGGCTCTATAGTTAATTACATCTTAGATAACTAAAGTCACCTAAGAAAAGTTTCAATAAAAATCAAGTCATCTTAGATAACTAAAGTCACCTAAGAAAACTTTCAATAAAAATCAGGTTATTATCTTCAAAGATGTCAAAAGGATATGACTTTTCAATGAGATTAGACAAAGAGGCGTGAAAGAGGAATGTCTCAAATTTAGAACATTTATTGTATAAT
>NW_018232339.1:0-2312 GCF_001263595.1 Phalaenopsis equestris | reverse complement strand
CATATACGTGTATAGAAGTTTTCAGAATCCAATATTGTATGGAAAATAAATATATGTAATAGGGAGATCCATTTCAGCTTTGTATTACATCAAAGTTTTATGAATTATTTAAACTCTATTTAAAGAGCTGCAGTTATCTTTTTCTCATAATTCATATTTGGAAATAATGCTGCTAGCTTTGCTTTGTTTTATGGTTTGAATATTTGGGATAGTTGCAGCTAGCTTTTCCTTGCTTTATATTTTGGATATTTGGAAGGAATTGCAAACAATTTTTTCTTTTGCTCTGTTTTGGAGAGCTGCAGCTACTTTTGGACATTTGGGGCGTCGAAACGAGACGTCATACATAGTTGGGGAAGTTGCTTGAATTAGGAAGCAGTGTTCATACTTTGGAAATGGGAATTCAAGCTGATATGTTTTCTTTTGGGCTAAGAGGAGTGAATAAATTCTCAAGGCCTATAGTACGGGATAAGCGAAAGCTACAAATTCTTTCTATATCTCATAAAATTACTTATCACTGGCATTATACGTTTCTCGTATTCTACATTGATTAGCTTAACGGTTGTTAGCAAGATGAAGGGAAAGTAACGAGGCAAGTTCATATATGATAGAAAGAATGCTGTACTGTTGTAGATACTAAGGACAACGGAAAGACACATTTACATGCATACCATGCAATTCTTATATGTTTACATGTCTAGTAACTATAGTTTGATATTTTGATGTATGGTACTTTGATTTCATACACCCAAGTATAAATAAAAATGGCTGTATTGCACTTGTTAGAGATTAAAATGATGACATTTTTGATGCCATATGAAAGGTTTCGATGGCGTGAATATAACATTTGGGTTTAGAGATTGGATGTGTAGGCACATAAGAATTGCGGGCTATGCATGTGATCGTTGCGTTGGTGCGGTCTTCTTGTTGCTTGCTTAAAATGCAGTTTGGAAAGGATACTTTTTGGGTTGATTCATTTGCTGAATTGGAGGAAAGGATACCTTGGTTGATTCGTGGATTGTTGGGACGCATTTTGTGGGTCTTTTCGGCGATTGTTTTAGTTGCGGTTTTGAGGCCCGATTTATCTTTCACCTCTTCGCTCTTTCAGGTGGATTGTTCTCTCCTCTCTCTCAACACATTTTATAGTTCACTTATTATTTTCTTCGAGATTTTTCCTGTGTTTTCCTTTTAGTTTTCTTTGAGCTTACTTTGTGAGTTACTTGCGGTTTTCTTCAAATTTTTCGTGGGATGCTTTACCGTTAGACTTTTACACACACACACACACACATATGTTTGTTTGCCCTGCTAATTAAATTATCTATTTTACTTGTTTACTTCTACCTATAACGCCAATTCTATTTGTTGGAGTAGCAGACTCACCAGGTACACAAATTTATTTTATATTTACAACATTTTATTTTTTTTATTGTACATTCTACTGTTTCTTTTTTTTTTTAACTGTACATTTTACTGTCTTTTCTTTACTGCTGCTTTTCTTACTGCACTATTTACTGTTTTTCTTTAGTGCATCTCCTACTGTTTCTTTTATTTATGTGTGCTATACATTTTAGAATAGGGGAATAATAGTCTGATTTTATAGGAGGTACGCAGCGGCAGGCCACCGACCCAACAATTACATGTACACTTAAACCTAACCCTAAACCTGCAATCGTTACAACGAGAAGTTTGGAGCTTAGAACAAGTCTTTGTTGGCAGCACAACGAAGAAGCAACAGACAAAGGATGACGATATACTCCAGCTAAATCTTTATTTAGTTTAAATAACAAGTCATAAGACTTTGAGGCGGTCAGTCTAGCGCGACATAAATTCTCACATTGTCTTTAGGCTTTTGCACAATCTTGTTGTGCGATATAAGTTCTAACACTTTTAGAATTCTGAGGTTGTCGTGCGGTATGACGTAAATCCTCCTATCTTCCAGGTCATTTGTATGACCGTGTCATACAAATATAAGTCAAATAATATAACTGCATGATGAATAACATCTTCTCAAAATTAACGACAAACAAATAGGATAGTTAGAAAGTCATTTGAGGTTCTTCTCGAAATTTGTGACCTCACCAACTTTTTCGTTTCTTTGGACCCCAAAATAAACTGTTCTTATTCTGAGTCATTCCTTTTTGACTTTCCTGTGTCCATCATTGAAAATTTAAACTTTGAAATGCTTGAAAGCAAAACCACTGATCTTAATCGAGAGTATTTTTAGGTGATTTTAGTCATTTAAGATGTAATTAAATATAGAGGATCGTCTCTATAGGAAATTTAATGACCCAACTTAATATAACCTTATTTAATCT
>NW_018232338.1:0-8253 GCF_001263595.1 Phalaenopsis equestris | reverse complement strand
GCATGTATTGCTAGAAAAGGGATACAATACAAGAAGTACGGGAGAAGCTAGAAGCCAAAAGCTTGTCAAAAGATTCTCCAAAATTATTAAATATCTCAATTATTCAAGAATACTTGACAGATGGCAAAAATATGGAACCTACTCACTAGAAAAATCAAGAAAAGCTGAAGTAGTGAATTATTGAAGATGATGTAAGCAGTGACGTCAAACTACTCGATTATTAGAGAAAAAATCGTCACTCATGATGATTCAGAGCAACTAAAAGCTCTATATATTGGAGGCTTCTCTCCATTTGGAGGTAGAGCCTTCCACACTACTTTTCTATTTCTCTCTTTAGTTTCTCTGGTGTAAATTAATGTGTACTAGCCACTGCGGCTAAATTATGGAATTTATCCTCAAGATGTCTGTAAGTTTTTATTTTAAGCATGTATGATCTTTTATTTTTCTTGTCTTATGAATGGTAATAATATTATGTTTTGTTGTATATTTCTATTTGGGTTACACTTAGTGCAGAAAATGAAACTAAAGCTGTGTTCTGGATCTCTGAAGTAATCATGTAGAGTTGTGGTCTGAATAGGATCTATATGACCTTGTTAAGCTTTTATCATCTTTGGAAACCCACAAAGAAGAACATAATATCAATCGGAGGTGTATGGATCAAATGCTAAAATAGGAATAAATAACTTAATATAACATTTTTGTCATAATTAAGAAGAAAGCGTAATGAACCCTCTTGCTTAAGTAATCTTAAAACATATTGAGGAAGAAGATCTTATTAAAAAATGAATTTTAAAAATAAAGATTTGATAAATATGGAAACATAACAGAAATATACAAGAAATTTAAAAAAAAATAAAAGTAAATATCAATGATTATAATAGTCAAACGAGTGACGAAAATTCTCGAAATAAAATGGTATCAGAGCCTAATGCTCTAACCAAATATCTGATTGTTTATATCTTTAAAATAATTTATTTTTTTTAAGATATGATCTTGTAATTCTATGGTTCTTTTATTTATAATTAATCCTAAAAATTTTATAGTATTCGTGATAAAAACTGTTTTTTTCTTACTTAATGTTATTCCATATTTTTTAGCTTTCTGAGATGAGAGAGTAAAATGCTTTAAGTGTTGAGTAATGTTTTCACTAAATAGTAATATATCGTCTACATAAATTAAACAGAAATGAGAAAATTCAAAGATGATGTTATCCATTATTCTTTGAAATATTTGTGGGGCATTTTTAAGAATGAATGACATAACATTTTAAAAATAATCAACTAGAAGTCTTTAAAAAAAGCAAATGTTTCATATAAAATCTCCTCTAGGAAATTGCAAGGAATGGATTGTAATAAGTAGAACTGATTGTTATAAGTTATATGATTTTAAAATAGCAATTAGAATTAGGATTATATTCTGAAATCAAAACTAATGAATAGCTCGTCAATTTATGGAACTAAATCAAAATCAATTTAAAAATATAATTCAAAATAATTCAAAACAGATATAAAAAAATAGCTCATATTGAAAGCACTTCTAATATCCACAAGTTAGGAATAAGAATAATACAAAATCAACAAATTTTAAATAGCAATATAGCAACAGCTGCCATCCTAGTTGAATGTTATAATTTAGAAAAATTTATTCTAATCCTAAAATTCTAGGTTGGAAAAATATACAAATAAACATTCAAGGTTCTATTCGATTAAACGAAGTCATCAATGTTGAAGAACCTATTTCTTTTGAAAATGAAATTAAAGACTTAGTTAATACCTTGACAGAATATCAATTTATGAATAATCCAATAAATTATCCCTCTGTAGATACTCTAATCTTAAATGAAGCACTAGTTCTAACCAAATTAAAACAAATACTACATCCCATTTTAACCAATTACCTCTCAGTATTAGTATTAAAAGAATACCAAGTCCGAGAACTACTAACAAATCCAAAAATGATAAACAAAAACTACCTGATAATATACCGGAACCTATTAGTAGTCATGGAGTTTATTTAAATATTGATTGCTGTAAGAACACAAACGAAGTAATAGACAAATGGATAATTGAAAATAGTTTAACAATATATACTTATAATTTAAAAGGAGAAGACATATATAATTATATAGAAAACACATTAACAGGAATAAGTAAAAAAAGGTTTTCAAGATTATCTTCTAAACAAAAAAATACTATAAGACAAACGTGTGACCCAAATAATCCTATAAGTTCTCCTAATGAATATGCAAAATATTTAAAAGGAGAATTCTTAGGATATAAGGTATTAGCATTCTCAGAAAAACAAAGGAGATAACAGAATTTTTTTAATAGCATTTTTAATTGCTAAAAGTTCTTTTTTGTTAATATGATAATTCTGTTCAGTAGGAGTGTACGTACCTGAGCCATATTTGCAGAGATGTTCTTTCTCATTTCTTCATGCTTTAAGAATAGCTCCCCATGCAATCTCAGAACTATCAGTTTCTATAATTATATAATCTCATGGTATTGGTAAATGAAGTTTTGGTAGATTTTTGCATAACTTTTTTATTTCTTGTAAGATTTTTGATCTTTTTCATACCAATTTCATGCCATGTTTTTTCTTAAATTTTTATGCAATGGAGCATTTAATTCTGCTAGGTTTTTTATAAAAGCTTCTGCATAATTAATGCATCCTAAAAATTGTTGCAAATTATTTTTATTATTTATATTTTTAAAATAATCTATTTTTGTTAGAATATGATCTTGTAATTCTATGGCTCATTTATCTATAATTAATTCTAAAAATTCTATAGTATTAGTGATAAAAACAACTTTTTTCTTACTTAATGTTATTCCATGTTTTTTAGCTTTCTGAGATAACAGATTTAAATGTTTTAAATGTTGAGTAATGTTTTCGCTAAATATTAATATATCATCTACATAAAATAAACAAAAATGAGAGAATTCAGAGAATATGTTATCCATTCTTCTTTGAAATATTTGTGGGGCATTTTTAAGACCGAATGGTGTAACATTCCATTGATAGTGTCCATGATGCATACTAAATGCTGTAAATTCTTTGCTATTTTGATGCATCATAATTTGCCAAAAACCAGATTTGCAATCTAATTTTGAGAACCATTTGGCAGTTTTAATATGATTTATTAGTACTTCTTTGTTGGGTAAGAAGTATCCATCAAACTTTGTATTTTCATTGAGTTTTTTATAATTTATTATCATTCGAGCTTTTCCTCTGAGCTGCTCAACATGATTTCTAACTTAAAAAGCAGGACTACTATGAGGACTTTTACTTGGTTATATTATTTTCATTTTTAGAAGTTCTTGTATTTGAATTTAGAATTCATTTTTGTCTTTTATAGTGTTTTAAGCATAAAAAGTACAATATGAAAGTATAAGAAAGACGACACTGTAAACTATAAAAAGCGTACCTGGTGAGTCTTCTCGTTCCACCACCTGAAACTCAAAATACATGTGAGAGCATTTTATATATAGCGGAAAAGTACGGCTTTAGTGATCTACCCAACCCTAGGTCATATGTTGGTGGGTCCCTATTAATTTGATTAAGGATGATTTTTGTTAAGAAAAACATATTATTTTTAGTAGACCTTCGAGGTATCCAACAGATCTGGAGAAAGAAGTAGGTCCATGCTTCCCTCTCACTGCCTGGTGAAAAGTCTCGAGCTCTGTTTAAACTTATTATGTTGCTTAATAACCCATCCTATAAATACCTTTAATGCTAAATGAAAATTGATGTTTCAATTATCCCAAAGAGTAGATTAATTATCACTTATAATTTAATTTGAGAATTATGTGGTTAAAGACCCTTAAAGGGGCAAGTTAGTGTTACTAAGACACTTAGCCAACTTCTTAATTTGGGCTTGTAGTGTTTTAGAGATGTTCAATTTTTAATTGTGTTCACTTTTCTAATCCTCATATAACCAAATTTGATTTAGCCTTGATAACTACTAAGCCCTTTAGATCCTGGTGGATGTCTTAGTCATTTTGAAAGAGATTAAACTTTAAGTGATAATAACTCCTCATCAAAACATTTGAATTTCACTTGAACACCAGATAGGGTTATTAAATTAGTGAGTTAATAACACCCAAAATTATACCCTTAAGTTTAAGATCATTTAATTGACTAGACTTCCTAATTTTAATAATTTAAGGAAATTTCAAATTTATCCTTTAATTGGAAGAAGTGAGATTGATTTCTACCAATTAATCTCTTGTATTTCAATCATCCAAATATGTTAATTGAGATCAAAGGTTGCCCATTTTCATTTCTTGAATTAAGCCTAAATGTTAATTAAGGCTAAATTTTTAGAATTACACTTTTGCCCCTAAGGCTCTAATACTTCATAATTCAGCAAATTTAACTTAAATGACTTTGAAATTCTTATCGCACCTCACTCATGGGTCACTTATGACATCAAAGGATAAAATGTGATTTCTCAAGTTTTAATTTAATTTATATATTTATTTATATGCAAGAAATAGGATTTTTTAAAGAGAATTCCCTAACTTAACCAAGGTAAAGCCTAATCCCTTGAAATTTTCTTTAGAAGTAGATTTACACTAGAGAAACGTTGGGACCAAATTTCATGATTTTTTGAATTTTATTTTAATTATTAGAATTATTGCAATTTTTTTAGTATTTATTAATTATAAAATATGTTAAATATGTAAAATTAAGTTTCACATTTTTATTAAATCTCTCTAAGCTTAAGAAACCCAAAGAAATAAATTTCACATTTTATTTACTTTTCTTTGAATTGCTAGAATTATTTTAGTTAAAATCCATTTTTAGCCGTTAAAAATTATTTAAAACTTACAAATTCAATATCTTTACTTAGAGAATTAAAAAAAAAATATTTCAGTTTTTTCTTAAGTGCTTAGGAAAAAAATTAGAATATTTCCATGAATTTTATTATTTTTATGATTTTTATCCTTTTTTAATTTTTTAAATATTAAGGAAAAAAATGAAAATTTTATTTTAATTACGAATTTATTTTTAAAAAATTCTTCTAATCACAAAGAGCTCCTAAAACTAATTTTTATAATTTTTTGAGTTATATTTTAATTGTTAAAAATCATTTTAGTGTTAAAAATGACATTTAACTTAGAAAATCATTTTTAGTTATCTAATAAGCTCCATATATTTTTAAATGTTTATGGGGAGCTCTCTGAACTTCAAATTACAGTGGAGATTAAAAACCAAGTCATTTAGATGTTTGTGTTTCCCAAAATTAATTTTCTTTGCATTGTAGGATTTGTGAAAATAAGTACATTCTTAATGACTTAGATCATGAAACTTTTTTCAAAGGTTTCTCTGGCCATAATAAACCTTCCAAAATTTTATTGGAATTTTCTAAGCAACATTTTAATTATTATGATTAATTTATGTAAATAGTAGACATAAACTTGAAAAATATGGATCTCTGTCTAGAGATCTCCTCTAACTTTGGAAAAATCAAAGAATGTTCCCCAAGACAGAGGCAACAACATGCCACAATTTCAAGCCATGGTGAAATGTCTAGATGCATGGAGAATCAAAAGACTCAAAATAGTGTTTAATTAACTAAAAAAAAATGTATCACATAAACTTCAAATTATTTCCACATTGTTCTCCTCTATTCACTGAGCAAGTGGGTATTTTTATTTTATTTTTGTAATTTTTCTATACCAAGATATGGATTTTTTAAGTTAGGGATGATTTTTTGATTTATTTAATTCCCTATTTATCTATTTAAATGAGTGGTGCTACCTCATCCTAGATAGCTACGAACGACAACGCGACGCGCTCCCATTTGTTGCGCTTTCCACCTTGACAGGCCACGGGGCCCGCGGTTCACGCACAGAGAGTTCATCCTGCTAGATCTCGTCTGTTGATGAGATAAACGCATGATCATATGGCTCCCCATCATCATACCGAAATAGGCTAACCCGTCATCGTTAACACTAAAACCCTAAGATCTCACTCATTTCTCCACCAAATGACCTCGGATTTGATCCTATGGACTTGTCTAAGTGTGACAAACATATTCATATGGTAAACATGCCATTAAAATAACCCTAATCAAATGGAAAATTAAAATAGGCTCAGGAAGAGGGAAAGTTCAATACCTTTGCTCTGAGAAGGGGAGCTTCAATCAGAGGTGCTGATCAAGGGATATGTTATAAAGATTTTTCATGAAGGAATGTAGTGGAAATTTTAGTGCTAAGGCAATCAATTTGGTGGAATTTTGAAACCTGGCCAATTTAGTGCAAAATTAGGGATTTTTGGATTTGGGTTAAAATTAAATGAAATTGAGGCCTCACTAAGGCCAATTGAAGGTCAATTTTGATCTGTAGGAGTGTTATGAAGAGTTTAGGATTCAAATTGAGACCAATGGAGTAGGTCACGGGGTTCAATTTGGTGGAACCAAGTCATAGGGTCAAAATTGGTGGTTTGACATTGATCAAAATTGGGCTCAAAGAATGGGCCAATTGAGTTTGGATTTGTTTTGTATTGGAATTAAAAATAATTTTTTGAACTTTTCTATTTTTTTAGGAATATTCAATATTAGAAATAGTCAAAAAGAAAGTCCTATGGCTAAACCCCAGGCTACTAAAGAGGAAGAACTAGACCTCAACTAGAAGTGAGGTCAAATAATGGACCACCAATAAGTGTGGTGTGCTAGGCAAGCACAGCGCGCGTATTGGAGTTGACCGATGTGATCAACAAAACCAATACAAACCCCTAAGTTAATAGGCCTAGAAGGAGGTATAGAATTGTGTGTGTTATTTGTTTCCCCTGAGAAATTAGCAAATGAATATTTGATCGAAGTCAAGAAGTAGGTACTCTCGCTAGGGATTGGAGAGTTGGTCTTGAGTTATCAGATTTCAAGTGTTCATAGAGGATGGGAATCAGTATGTAAGTGCTGAACACAAGGTGGGAATATGTATTAATTTCAGAAAAGAGTCGGAAGTTAAGGATCGACCTCGAAAGAAAAGAGGAATCAGAATTTAAGGAATGATTTTAAAATGAGAATTGAAAGCTAATGATCAATCTCAAAAGAGAGATTCGGAATTTAAGGACTGACCGCAAAAAGAGTGAATCAGAAGTTATGGACTAATTCTAAAATGAGAATTGAAAGTTAATGATCATCTCAAAAGAGACAGTCGGAAGTTAAGGACTGACCTCAAAAACAGTGAATCATAAGTTATGGATTGATTCTAAAATGAGAATTGAAAGTTAATTATGGATCTCAAGAGAGAGAGTCAGAAGTTAAGGACCGACCTCAAAAGAAGTGAATTAGAAGTTAGGGACTGATTCTAAAAATGAGAATTGAAAGTTAATGATCAATCTCAAAAGAGAGTCTGAATTTAAGAACCATTGTCGAAAGAAGTGTATCAGAAGTTAAGAACTGATTCCAAAATTAGAATTGAAAGTCAAGGATCAATCTCAAAAAGAGGTCGAAAGTTAAGGACCGATCTCAAAAGAAGGGAATCAAAAGTTAAGGACTGATTCTAAAAATGAGAATTGGTGGTGTTGAATCCAAAGATATGCGTCATGTGAAAAGGTTGACATTATTGAAGAAGATTTGTGAAATTTTTGTGAGGTTTTGTGCAGAACGTGTAATTCCGCGGTGAAGTTAAGAGAATTAGTGTAGATAAACATAGTTGTGCTACGCGAGCAAAGAGTGAGAGACCTCGAAATAGAGAAAATCAACTCAACAAATTTATTTTCTTTTTTTGTTGTTTTTATCATGTTTATTTTTGAAAATGTGTTTCAAAAATTTAATTTTAGTTAGTTGTTTTTTCAAAATAGAGTTGTTTTGTTGTTTGCTTTTTTATTATTTTTATTTAAATTTTATTATCGTCAACTTTTTTTGTTTCATTGTTTTGTTTTTTGTTCTTTGTTCTTTATAATCTTGAACCAACGCAAGGTCCATGGCTTTTATCCGTTGCACAAAAACCCAATCCAATTGAAAGAATCTTCAATAATCTGTTCTAATAAATGCTGCAGATTGAATGTAGGCTAAACCCTAAAAAGTACAATATGCTAACTACATCAAAGTACATCCGCAAATGTTCTATGCCAAGTACATATCATAAGCTGAGCATGTCTAATACATATCATATATGTTGTAATGTAGTGCAGTAAAATGGAAATGAACCCTTTGAATGTTTGTTCCTGGTGCGACAAGCTCCTAATTGAGCAGACCTTCTAAGCTACGCTCGAGGACAAGAGTTCCCTTTGCATGTACTT
>NW_018232337.1:4052-5009 GCF_001263595.1 Phalaenopsis equestris | reverse complement strand
GAGAGAATAGAGAGGTACGTCAGAGAGGGAGAAAGTGAGTTGGAGAGAGGGAGAGTGTGCAAGTGAGATTGAGGGAGGGAGAGAGTGTGTGAGAGAGATAGGGAGGGAGAGAGAGAGATAAAGAGATGGAGGGAGAGAGAGTGTGTGTGCCTGAGGGAGAAAGAGTGGCATAAAAGGGAGAGAGAAAGGTAGAGTGCGAGAGGGGTGGTGATAGTGGGAGAGAGAGTGTGTGTGTTTGCAAAAGATGGAGTGCGAGAGAGGAGTGGTGATAGTGGGAGAGAGAGAGGGCAAATGATGGAGAATTTGAGAGAGATAAAGTGAGGGGGAGTAAAAGAGAGAAGGAAGATAGAGTGATAGAGATTGAGGGACGGAGAGTGAGAGGGAGAAAAATAAGAGAGAGAAGAGTGAGAGTACGAGATGATAGAAATAGTGAGAGCGAGAGAAAAGAGGCCGAAAGTGAAAGTGATAGAGAAGCGCAATAGAGTAAAAAAGGGGAGAAATAACGTGAGGAGTAAGAGTAAGAAGTTAGAGAAATAAAGGGAGTGAGAGAAGGGACAGAAGCAAGAGAAGATTTATAAAGTAGAGAGAGTGAAAAAAAGATAATGTGAGAGAAACAGAGAGAGGAAGGGGAAGGTAGATAAGGAGTGATTAGGATAGAAAGTAAGGAGTGGGATAGAGAAGAGAGAGAGAAGGAGATTAAGACAATAAGAGAGTGAAAGAGAAGAGAGTACGAAAGAGATAAAGAGGAGCAAGAGAAGATACATAACAGAGGATAGAGTGAGAAAAAAGAAGAGAGGGGGAGAAAGAGAGAAAAAATGGGAGATAGAGGGAGGGATGGAGAGGGAGTGTGAGATTGTAGAAGAGTAAGAGTAAGAGAGAGGGAGAAAGAGGAAGGAGCGAGAGAATAGAGAGAGTAAGGAAAAAAGAGATATCAATAGATTGTTAAATAAATAGAGA
>NW_018232337.1:0-793 GCF_001263595.1 Phalaenopsis equestris | reverse complement strand
GAGAGAGAGAGAAGGAGAGTGTGAGAGAATTAGAGTGAGGTGACAGAGAATGAGCATGAGAGGGAGGTGAAAAGAGATGGAGGGAGGGAGAGTGAGACAGAGAAAGGGAGAGAGAGCAGGAGGGAGGGAGAGTGAAGAGAGTAAGATAAAAAGAGAGAAGATAATAGAGAGAGTGGGTGATAAAAGAAGAGAGAGTGAGAGAGATAGAGAGAGCAAGCAAGTGAAAGGGACAAAGAGAGGGAGGTGCAGAGATGGAGAGAGGAAAAAGAGAGAATATAAGAAGTAAAGCGGAAGAGAGAGAAAGATAAAAAGAGGGAAACGAGATGGAGGGTCAGAGAGGGAGAAAGAGAGCGTTGAGAGAGAGAGACTGAGCGAGAGAGAGGGAGAGAGGGAGGGAGGGAGGGAGTGCAAGGGCATGAGAGAGGGGGATAGAGAGGTGAAGGTAGGAGGGTGGAATATATGGGAGAGAGATAGGTATATAGCGCAGAGAGAGCGAGAGCGAGTGAGGGAGAATAGGTGAGAGAGAGCGAGCAAAGGTGTAAATGATAAAGAGCTCTCGAGAATGGATAAGTGAGAGGGAAAGAGAGAAGGAGAGAGAAGGAGAGAAAGATAGTAATAAGGTGTGAGAGAAAAAGGGAAGGCGAGATGGAAGGATATAATTATATCGGGAAAAAGAAAGGAAAGGGAGAGAAACTGAGAGAGAGTTGAAGAAGAGAAGAGAGAAGAAAGGAAGAGTAAGAGAGATAATAAGAGAAGGGTAGAGCAAAAGAGGTAAAAAGAGAGGAAGGGAGAG
>NW_018232336.1:0-2787 GCF_001263595.1 Phalaenopsis equestris | reverse complement strand
GGACGACATCCGTTCATCGTCCCCAAGTCTCTAGCTCGAGAATCGTACAACTTATAGCCTTAATATCTCGCTAGATACTTAAGCAAATTAAGTGTGATTTGTTCCTATAGACCCGTCAAGACTAGGAGAACATATCCATACGGTTGATCAAGCTTTGAACCAAGTCTATGAGCATGGAGAATTAAATGAAGCTCGATTTAAGGGAGGAGTTCAATAACTTTGCCCAAGAGGAGTGGCCTCAATTTGGTGCTTCTAAAATTTTTCCTTGAGTCCAAAGAGTTCCTATATGAGGCCTCAAGCTGTGGTGAAATGCCTAGATACGATTTCAATCAAGGCTGATTTAGGGGTTCAATCAAAGTCCACCCTAGGGTGGTCTGGTGATGGGGCTTCTATGGGGATCTTCATCTCTCACTATAGGGATGGTGGGTGCAATTAATTTGAATTTGGTGGAGTTTTTGGGAATGTCATGTTTTGACATAGGGATTGAGCTCCAAAATTGAGCTAAAGCAGTGGATTTGAGTGGCTAAGGATAATGAGATTGAACTCAAGAGGTCTTAAGAAAGCTCTGGAAGCAATTTGATAGAGTCTCCCCAAGGAAATTCAAACTCTCTTTTTTTTGGCCATGGAGGGGGGGTTTAAATAGATGGGGAAGGAGAGGCCACTAGGTGCAATTTGTGGGGGGTTTTGGTTTCTTTGTGTGTAAATTTGGATCTTCAGTTGGTGCTCCTAAACTGATTATTTGATACCATTTAGATAATAGCATATTTAAGTTCAAATGAATTAGCCACTATAATGGGTTTTTGAATACTACAATGAAGTTCATCCACCGTAAGATTTATGATACGCCTAAAATATAATATTTTTAGATACATTTTTATACCTATTTTTGAGATATTGCACTTTAATGGAAGGTATTTTTGTGTTTTTCTTTCAGTTACAGGTAAAAAGGTGAAAAAGGCTTAAAGGAGTGAAAAAGGATCAAATTTGGAGCAAATAGGTGAGAAATATACAAAAGTGTTTTGGCGCTTAAGCGCCAGTTAAATAGGGAAGGTCGTGCCTAAGCACTAGAGGCCCCGCGCTTAAGTGGCAGTGACAGTTATTGGATGAGTAGATTTGGTTTTTTTAAATTTTGAAGAGGTTTTTGAGGCACCTATTGGCTTAATAGATGGTTACAACCACAATGGATGAAAATTATTGCGAAAGGATGCATCTCTTGGGGAAATACATCAAATCAAGACACATTTTGAAGAGATACCAAGGCACCTTTTAGAGAATTATAAAAGAAGGAAGATTGAGACTTTGAAAGAGGTCCTGTAAGTACTGGGAAAGTTTGGAAAGTTCAAAAATTGGGGAGTTAGTTAGAGAGATTTTCAAGCACCACAAATTTATCCTTTTTTATTTCTAGTTTTATGTTGAGAGTGTTGTAAAAGAGAAAAGATTCAGAGGAACTTCAAGAGTTTAGTGGAGGACTTGAGATAAGTTTTTATGTTTTGTTTTAGACTAATTTTGGTTTTATTGAGACTGGTTGTTGGTTTGAAAATCATTTCTACTTTTAAACTAAGCTGTGGTTTTGTTTTCTCCATGGATTCTGAGTAGTTATCTTTATCTTTCTTCTTAAAATGATAAGTAATTAAGTGTTGGATGGAAGTTGAGGAGAGTATTGATCTATAGTGTTAGAAGAAGTTATGATAATTTAAATCCATGTACTTCATTTACTTCATAATTTGGTCAATCCAAATGTTAAAATTTGTCGTGAGAACATGTAAGAACCAAGATAGTATTTTCTCAGTCAATAATTGGAAAGAATCACATGAGGTTGTATGAATGAGAATCTAGTTCATATGATTGAGTGCAAATAAATAGAGAAATATTCATTGAAGGGTGTAGAGTTAGAAGACTTTAAAGTGACAGGTGAAAGCCCCCAACTTGGTTTATTATTTTAGGTTCTGATACGAGATGTTAGCCCCTAGGTGGGGTGGATCGAGGTACTCTAGAGCGAGAGCTAGTATCTTTCCTGCCTAGCTGGTCTTTAGAACTATTCAAACTTTCAATTAGACAATGTTCTTTATAGCATATTTAGTAAGGGTAAAGAAAAATAATGCTCCTATTTGGCACAACACAATATGCATACGTCCACAACAAAATTCCTATACTTATTACTGATTCATACTAAGGAGAAAGATATTTTCATATTTAGTGCTTTTCTTCTACAAAAACACAAGTTATCTTTTTAAGTTTGTACTGTTTTTGTCAAGATATTAAAATTTCCAAAAATATTTATACTTTCTTTACTATGAAAATGTCTTTAGATTAAATTATTATCTTTATAAAAATAAAAAGTTTTCCAAAAAGTGCATATTGCATATCTTCCCTATGAGTTCGATATTCAGGTCTTAATCAAAAAATCCTATATTACTTGATAATGATACGTATACTTGCGTAGTATCCCAATATAAATTAAAAGTTAAACTCTTATTTTTCTTCTGGATCAAGTTTTTGGTTTTTTTGCAAAATAAGGAAATATAAGTGAAAAGTATAATCAGAACTATTGTTATACTATTCCATATAAACAGTTATCGGGGATCAGTCACCATCTGGCTCAGGGAGGTCAGGGTTTAGGTTTGGTGAAGTCAATTTTGGTTGGCCATGTGTAAAAGTATTAGATTAAAGAGGAATGGGGGAAGGGTCATTTTGGTTCAAATTGGGTCAATTCATGGTTTGGGGCTGGGTTCACTCTCCAAGGATGGTTTGAATGCTGAGGGAAATCAGATGATTCAACTTAATCAT
>NW_018232335.1:8588-10474 GCF_001263595.1 Phalaenopsis equestris | reverse complement strand
TGGGGCAGTTAATATTGAAGACCCCAAGACTGGACGAATAGTTAAAGTGAATGGGCATAATTGAAATCAAAATTTAAAGTGAATGGGCATAAGAGAAAGTTCATTAGTTTTGATGCGCAAAAGTTACATGATCGAGTTCTAGTGGAGAAGATGCTTATCATAGAAAAGGGATTTATGAATCGAGGATTCAAGACGCTGAATACTCAAGTAGAAGAGACTATTGCGCAGAGGCATTGGAAAGTGCTTTTCTACACTACTGCCATTGTTGTTGTTCCTGTAGTAAAAGAATTTTATGAAAACCTTCATGGGATCAACCAAGGAGTGATTTACGTGTGAGGCAAGTTTGTGCAATTCACTCTTTCAAGAATAAATGAGATATTTATGATTAAAAATGTGTCTATCCGCCATTATGCAAACTTTACCCCTACAAGAGAGAATATGAATGAACTCTACCGCTACCTTACGAATGAAGATGAAAATTGGGCTCTTCATTTCATCAAAATTACTGTCTACCATGAAAATTACTAAGGTAACAAAGGAGAGCACTTTTTTAAATTATTACATTCAAACCGGAAAACCTTTTAATGTTAGAGCTATTATTGTGAAATCAATTTTGGTTTTGATTGTGAATGGATCTGCAACTGGACTTGGACATCCATCCACTATTTTTCTACTATGAATTCAATCGCAAGGACCTTATGAAAGTTGAGAAAAATTGTTTCATCCTTGGAAGTCGATGAATCCAGAAGTCTATTGCAACTGTATTGGAATGAGAGATGAATATTATATGAATGTACTGATGGATCAAGGATCTCAAAATTCATCACCTGTTCAGCCCTACTACAACTTGAGTGCACTTTCAAAAAGGATCAAGAAGATAGAGAAAGAGCTGCAGAAACTTATGCATGTGATTGGAAATACTATTGAAATGCTGGAACATTTGGATTGGAGACTAAAGGAACATTTTGAACGTACAAGGCGTATTGAAGATGGATTGGTACGTATGTTCATGAAACATGCTTGGATTGAGGAGGAAAATTAAATTGATGAATTTCCATTTTGACCCTTCTACAACCTATATGTGCACTACCAATCTATGGGAGTATCCAGGAGGAGGATAGTGAAGAAGATGTTTGATCTTAATTTATGCACGGAACGTTTTGTTTAGTATTATTTGTTTTAGTTTGCTAAGTTCAATTGCATTTCCTTTCTAATGAACACTATCTATGTTTATGTTTTGAATTTTGATGTTTAATTTCAGTGTTAGGATGTTGGTTTGCTTTAGAACTCTGAATTTGATGTCTGTTGGCTTGGAAAAAATGTTTGTTTGTAATAACATTGATTTTATATATAAATGTGAGTATTGTGTTGTTTGTGAAAGTTTTGTGTTAGTGTGATGTTTATATATTCCTAGAAAGGTTTATTTGAGTCAAGTAGAGGTTGACGTAAAGCGGTTTGGAGCAGGTTTCCATAAAAATGAAAATCTAGAGAATTAATCTCTAGCACAAGATGCGCCAATTTACAGAGTTTTCGCGCATGATGCACCAAAAGTTTGAACACGAGTTATTGCCTAAAAAACAAAAAAATTGCATGGAAAAACTCCATTTTCTCTGCTTGAGTCATCACCTACCTCAAGACCTTGGTCTAGGGCATCACATTGTGGGCAAAAGAGAAGGATTCAATGGCTAAAAATCATAGATTTCATTTTCTGTTGGTAAGAGCTTCACTTTAACTCAGAAATTTTTAATTTTCACCCTAGTTTTAGAAAATCCGAAATTTGGAATTTTTGATGAAAAAACTTGAAGAAAACTCATGTTGAAAAGTTTCTTACCAAATAATCTTGCTTGAGTTAGATTTTTTATTTAGTGATTTATTTGGACTATATT
>NW_018232335.1:0-2026 GCF_001263595.1 Phalaenopsis equestris | reverse complement strand
TTTAGAAAAATATGAAATCAAACTAACCCCATATTTTTCATAGTTTAAATGAAAGAGCACTATATCTTAAACCCTATATCTATCTTGAAGGAAAAACACAAGACTTGAAGATGAGGCTCGATCAAATAAACTAAGAAATATACGGCATTCTTTTGGTATGCAAAACTATTTTATTTGCCAACAAGTTCCCTTATTTAATACAAAGAATTAAATAGAGTTTATATTAAGTTGGGTTCAGAAAAGCTTCCTATAAGGCCAAGCCCCTATAGTTAATTACATTTTAGATAACCGAAGTCACCTCAATAAAAAATAGAAAATATTATCTTCAAGGAGTTCAAAAGGGAAGGAATTTTTAACGAGATCGAACAAAGAGGTGTGAAATGGGAATGGCTCAAATTTGGAACATTTGTTGTACAATTCAAAGGAGGGAGAACTAGGGGATCTCATAGATCCAGAGGAGAACCTCAGTGACTTTTGAATCTATCCTATGGTTTGGCATCAATTTTGAGGAGAAATATTTAAGTATTTCATCCTACCAATTTTATTAACTTAGGGCTTACATTAGTGTGAAACGATCACACAGATAATATGGAAGATGTGAAGATTTAGGTCATGATGAACAATAACCTCAAAATCCTTAACAAGTTAGGGCTTATATTGTATAACAGAGCTACACAAAGGCTTAAAGATGAGTTGAGGATTTACGTTACGCTAGGAAAACAACCTCAAAATCCTATGAATTTGTTGTTAAATTCTAAGGAAAGATATGTTGTTGTAGATCCTCTTGCTGTTGAAGATTGTCGTGCTGCCAACAATGCTAGCTCCAAGCTCCTTATCATAGCGAGTTCAAGTTTTCTAAGGTGTTAGGTTATAATGTCCAATCAGGTGGCCCTATGGTTATGGTTCCTTAAATGTTATGGTGTGTGTTAAAGTTAATTAGAGTGACACCGGTTAGGATCCTATGGTTCCCTGATTATGATACCACTATTTTCTATTTTATTAACTTAGTACAAATAAATTTACTAAACTCAACTTAATGAGTTCCATACTTTCATTTAGACCATGGGAAGCCTTGTTAGCAACCGTAGGTTACCTCCTCCGAGGGATTCCCGTTCATTCGATAGAGACGTCTAAATTTAGTTGTAATTGTAGTTTTATGATGTTTGTGATTAAATTTTGAGTTGTCTTATATTTTGAATATTGCGGTAGTGAATTTTATCTTGGTTGATTTTAGTTTTCATTTTGGTTTTGGGTTTTGCGGCTTTTTTAGCAGTTTTGATTTTTATATAGGGTGACATCATTGTTTAACATGCAAGTTTGTGTTTTTGTTCATACATGCAGGTGAGTAAGCACAGTAACGTACTGGAAAGTAAAGTACAAGAAATAAGAAATGTCGGTAAAATAAATTACAATAAAAGCATACTTGGATGCTCTTCCAGTCATCTTCAACTGAAACTCAAAATGCATGCAAGAGTATTTATATATTAAAAAAATTTTATGTAAAGCGGGGAAAAATGTTTCTGGTGATCTACCAAATCCTAAATCATATCTTGGTGAGCCCTCATTAATTTGATTAAGGATGATTTTATTAAGAAAAACATACTTAGTTTAGTAGACCTCTGAGGTATCCAAAAGATCAGGAGAAAGAAGTAGATCCATGCTTCCCTCTCACTACCTGGTGAAAAGTCTCGAGCTCATTTAAAATTATTATGTTGCTTAATAATTCATCCTGTGAATGCCTCCAATGCTCAGTGAACATTGACATTTAAATTATCCCTAAGAGTAAGGTGATTATCATTTCTCATTTAATTTGAGAATTATCTGAGTGAAGATGCTTGGGACTTAGCCAATTTTACTTTCAAGTTGGGCTTGTAGTGTTTTAGAGGTGTTCAATTTCTAGTTACATTCACTTTTTTAATCCTAATTTAACCAAATTTGATTTAGCCTAGATCACTACTAAGCCCTTAAGACCATGGTGGATATATTAGTATTTTTTTAAAGAAATTGAATTTTAAGTAACAATAAT
>NW_018232334.1:2341-3184 GCF_001263595.1 Phalaenopsis equestris | reverse complement strand
TTATCTTTATTTTTATTGTGATTATAGTAGTTTTTGTTTTAAATTATCGATATTTTGGGGTAGTATTGAGCTCTACTTGAATTATCATAAAAATTGGATTCAAAGAGAAAAATTGGAATGCATTTGGACCAGAGCAAAACTGTACAATTTTTACCTTAAGTGCCAACGGCGACATCAACGCCGCCTACGGTGGGGTTTTCCCGAGAGTACAATTAATTAAATATAGAAGGCTCGCAGACAACGCCCTTGACGCCCACCGCGCTCGACGCCGCCGATGGCGAGACCGGTGGGATGGCGGTTTCTGGAGTTAGAATGGCAGTTTTTGGCAGTTTTTTAGGCGAGAGTTACCCCCTTTTAAACTCCCAAATTCGTTCCTAAGTTCATTTTTCCCCCAAAAACAAAGTGAAACTCCACCAAATTCATTCCTTTGGCATCCAATTCCCTTGATAATCCAAGAATGCGAGTGTTCAACCGGAGAAAGTTCATTAGTGCGGAAGCGCAGCGAATCTTCAACAAGGTACTGGTGAAGAAAATATTAATCAAGGAACGAGGATTCATAAATCGCAGATTGAATAATCCCTCTACGATAATCGAAGAGATGATAGTGCGGTGAAGATGGGAAGTGTTGTGTTATACTACCGCCTTCGTGGTTGTTCCTGTGGTGAAAGAATGCTATGAAAATTTTCATGGAATCAACCAGGGACTCGTCTATGTGGAGGTAGATGGATAACCTTCACTCCTGCACGATCAATGAATTATACATGATCGAGAACTTTCCTATCTGCCATTATTCCAATTTTGTCCCGACAAGAAACTAGATGAATGAGATTTACCAATATTTAA
>NW_018232334.1:0-1618 GCF_001263595.1 Phalaenopsis equestris | reverse complement strand
GAATTATGCTTTTAGATCTCTGTATAGTTGAGAATAAGCATAGGATGTTTTGTTTTCAGCGTTTTGAGTGTTGTGGCTTGGATTGCAATGCTGAATTAATGTATGAAGGTTGAGAAAATACCAAACTTAGGTGTGTTATGTAACGTATATTGTAACTCTTAGAATTTATATATAATTGTAATGTTTTGTGTTGTGAAAGTTTATTTATGATAAGGACATAATTTAATCACTTAAAATTATGTCTATAATGATTGAACTGATGACGTTGAGGCTTGAAATTGATCGAAATCGCAAAAATCCTGAAATTGAACCAAATCAATAGAGCCCGCCTACGGCGGAGTTTTTCCGACACTTAGGATATAATTTCAATAGAGCGCGTCGATGGCACTGAAGACCCTGCCGACGTCAAGATCCTGAAAGAACACCTTTAACCGTGATTTTGACCAGTCAAACGCCACTATTCATCATCCCCTTCCTCTGAAAAATGCAATTTTTGACCTAGGGCTTGAGAGATCATGGATTGGGAGGCAGTTTCAAGGCATTTAGACACCGGATTTGATTATCTCTAAGTAAGAGCTTCACTCCAAACTAAAAATATTTGATTTTCCCCATGGATTTCTTCCACATTGAGGAGATCCAAAAATTTTGAGAATGTAAGGAAGATATTGGGAAGAAATTCATGGAACTTAGTGTTGAACTCTTAGAATTACTCTTGGAAGTCTTGGAAGCCATTATTTGTATATTTGAAGTATATTTTAGAATTTTTATATAATTGTGATTAGATTGAAATGGATCTACGATAAAAGAGACGACTTGAGTTTGATGAGTCTCGCTTTGTCAATGTGAAGGCACAATCAAGGTTTATTTCAGTATTTGAAGGAAAGAAATGTATACAAGATTGAGTTTTTGAGAGTCTATGAGGAGAAATTGAACGAGTTATTACCAAGCGGAGGTAGGAAAACTTCTGTTACACCACTAATAAAGCTGCTGCAAATATTGTGAAAGAATTCTATGCCAATGTGTTCTATTCTGAAAACGAAATCATTCAAGTGCAGCGATTTCCTGTTGAATTTAATGTCGCCAGCATTAACACGTTTTACAAAGTCCCGGACTCTTATAGCTGCCATTATGAATCCTTCAGTACTATGGAAGGCCCCCTGAATGATGTGATTAACTTTCTCACTGATCGAAATGGAACGTGGAAAATTAAGCAGCGTGAATGGGTAAATTTTTCTGCTTCCATGTTAAATGCCACCTCTAAGACGTGGCACTATTTTATTTCCTCTACTCTATTACCGACCTATCATCATAGTGAGGTTACAAGAGATAGAGTTATTCTAAAATTTTGTATTCAGAATAACAGAAATATAAATGTGGGGAGAATTATTTTTAAGAATATACTGACTATGACAAGGAGTGAAACAAGTGGAGGTCTAGGACATCCTGGCCTTATTTATGCACTTTGTCAACTTTTTGGAGTAGAGGCTGGAGATGATGAGGAATGGGTTTACCCTATGAAACCAATTAGTAAAGGTAATTTGAAGACTTATGAATCCCATGACAAAAGGAGAACTGGGAGTAGGAATTAAGAACCTTCTACTAGTAGAGATGTCCCCTC
>NW_018232333.1:6469-23254 GCF_001263595.1 Phalaenopsis equestris | reverse complement strand
AAAGCAGGTAGCACAGAGGGAACAAAAAAAAAATGTGAAATGTTCAAAACAACATTTGATTCGGGCTAAGTGATTAACAACACAACGACCAAAACAAGAGTCAATTCTAAATAAATAAAGTTCGAATAATTAAATTAACAAGAACAACAATCATAAAAATATGATTTAGAAAACAGTAATAATAGCCAACTAATAAATTGATAACAGTGAGAAAAGAAAATTACATTCCCAAACATTTGTTTAAAGAACACCTCATCTCTAAACATGCCATCTTGAACATAATTACATAAAAAATACAATTTAAATTTTAAAACACTTGGTACACAAAAAAAAAAAGAAATTCACATTATGCACCTTACTAAAATGTATGCTATTAATGGGATAATAATAAGTAAGAAAAAAAAAAAGAAAAAGAAAAATATTATAGAAATTAGCATTTGCCGGAAGAACCTCGGGTGAGACAAATTATTTCGATAATACACTTTCAACAAGTGGTGTTAATTTATTTGGTGTTCAGAAGATGTCAATACAATGCCCAGGGAGTGTTTTTGGAGGACAGTAAAAATAAAAGAACAAATACTTGTTCGCTTTCCAAATAACTCATGAACCTGTATTCAGCAATAATTATGATCAACACATAAATGATGTAGATGTATTAACCCATGGTCTATAATTATGATCAACACATAAATGATGTAGATGTATTCACCCATGGTATCCCCGAACCCTTCATTAATAAAACCGTGAATAAATCTTCTCCAGCAGCCAAAGCCCAAAAAGCTTCTTACGCAGTTTGCTTGGCCAAACACTGGTTCCCTGTCAAGTAGTATTAAAGCGGGCCACAGACCACCTACCCAGTGGTACAATTGAGTGCCAATAATAACATAAAAGATTGTCAACCAAAAAATAAAAATTGTCATATCTTGTGTTCCACATGAGATGATTGAGTCATGTGATCACAATTGAATTGAATCATGGGATGTATGGACTTGCCACATTCTTAGGTCTAAGGAAGCTAGACGCTTGTATATAAGGCCTTGGTTTTGTCATTGCCATTGTTGACAAAAAATGTCGTTCAAAAGTCAAAATACATAAACTTGATGATCTCAAAGACGTACAAAAAAAGTTTCACGTCCTGGATTATAAAATATATCTAATAGGAATGTTCATCCATTGCTCATTCTGCTTGATGGGCCATCTAGATGCATTCAAACTGCTGAAACTATCCATGTTGACTTCCAGCAACTCGCGAGCTATGCAAAAAATAAATAAATAATTGGACAGAGAAATAGAATTTGTGAGGAGTGCACACTTATGTAATTCCAAATGCCGAAACTATCTAAGTCAACTTCCTGCAACACACGAGTAATGCAAATAAATAAATAAATAATTGACAAGAGAAATAGAGTTTGTGAGAAGTGCATCCATGCATATAATTTTTTACATATAAGCTCCAACCCCTAATGCAATCCACAATGCAAAAAAAATATTGAAAAAATTACATTCAAATGATAGGGGTGCTGTTCGTATGGTATTACTCGAAAAATGATACAGTCAATCCAAACCCAATCCATTTAATTATCGAGTAAAAAAAAATCTCAACATGACACAAACTTCATTGAAGTAAGAAATTAAGGTTAAGTCAATAGAAAAGATCTCAACATATTGAGAGACAGTTGTACACTAAGGTTAAGTCAATAGAAAAGATCTCAACATATTGATAAGTCACTGCCTCTAGTAGGCTAGCTGACCAACATAACAGGTTGAAAGAGAGACAGTTGTACACCGAGCCAAAAGAAAAGATAGTCATGTAGCTAGCCGAATGAAGGATGATTCTACGCTAGAACGAACGAAAGACAGCCCACTGCCTAGCAAATGAGGAGACAAGTCAAAAGACTGAGGAAAGGTCGTGAGTAAGCTTGATCAAGAAGTCTTCCCATCATCCACATGTGATTCGCTCCATCATCACGGAACGAATAAACATGTACCGAAAACCAAAACTCATCATTATCAACCACTAAATTCATTATTAATATATTTGTATATGTTGTACGAATGACTATAATACTCTTAAATTTCTTTGTGTAGAAGGGGGACTTATATATAATTATTTACTCTGGGTATCTCCTATGCCTATAAATAGGAGACCATTTCATGAAAAAAAGCTCTAGATTCTCTCAATTTTACTGTTCACCTCGTCTTCTATTCTTACTCTCCCTCTCTTTATACACTTTAAACCTTGGGTGTGATTTCCCGAACACTTTAAGATTCAACATACTAAAAGGTGTGCTGAGCGTAGAATCATACCATCAACAAAAAGAGAAGCATAACAGAGAGAAAGGACTGTATTTACACATAACCAAAGAGTGGACATAGATAGCAAAAGAAAGATAGTGCGATAATAAGTGATGGAGATGAAAGAACAACTAATATTGGATATGAGAGAACAAATGGTAGGCGCTTTTAAAGAAGCATTGCCTGAGGTAACAAAAATCCATGGAGTCAGAACCACTAGGAATAACAAGACAGTGTCAGGTCAGCCCCAATAGAAAGACATCAAACCACGTGAACCACAACCCTCTGTCAGGCAGAAAATACTTTTCCCGACAAATCTATAAGGTTGAACCCCCAGAGAAGCTCAAAACACCCAACTTCGATTCATATAAAGGTCTCACTGATCCAGCCGACCATGTAGCCGCTTTCGAGTCGGCAGTCAGCATGTTGAAGATCAGTTACACATTCAAATGTAGGTTGTTCCTTACTACACTAAGAGAGTCGGTCTCGAATAGTTAATGCCCTTCCAGCAAAAGTCATCCCCTCCGAGTTCAAGAGGCTATTCATGGCCGACTTCATCAGTGCGCAGAAGCCGCAAAAGAAATCCCAAGCTCTCTTACAGATAAAGTCAAAAGGAAAGATTTTCCATTCGCATATCACAAGGTTCCAAAGGGAAATGCTCGAAATAAAGAACCTAGAACTTCTGATCGGACAAATTGCTCTGACATAGGGAGTAAAAAGTGAACATTTTAAGTACGCAGGTTGTGTGAGCTAAAGTCTCTTGCCGAGTTATTGGAGATGACCAACAACCACCACATCACATCAGAAGAATATATTCTCAACAATCGACAAGAGGAGGCCCGGGCAAAAGTCGCCGACCCTCAATCGGTGTAGAGAACAATGGATAATGGCTAGAGAGTGAACACACACACACACACACACTCATCATCATTACAAAAACAATCAAACACGCCATGAAAAAAATGGAATGCTAAATGCAACAACTAAGATAATCGGGCTCAATACTCTAATCAATGGTCGAACCACTATAAGGAACAACCACCGATACAACAAGAGCCAATCAAAATAACCCCATTGAGAATTTCGATGGCCAAACTGGTAGAGGCCATCCAAAATAAAGAATATTTCAAAAAACCTCAGCTAATGAGAGCTGGGAGTTCAGCACAATATCCAAACAAGTTTTGTGCCAATCATAGGGACCACGATCACGACACAGAAGAGTGCAAAAATCTCAAGAGCCTTGTCGAAGTCTTGATAAAGGTTGGAAAATTAAAAGAACTTGTCATTGGCAAGGCAACAACTTGTAGGCAGGGGAAGGCCCCAGCAAACAGAACATCCAACGAACCCGTCAGGGCAAACACCATCTAGATCGAAAGAATAATACCAGCAATACTTAGAGGAGGCAGAGAGTCTTCTAGTCGATCAAGCCTAAAGAAGATCCGATCATGAGAGTTGTACGCACTGCTCTCGTCCCAAGATAGGCGAAACATTCCCCCATCATGTTTACCCATGAAAACCTATCGGCAAAAGATAACACCTATAACGACGCAATTGTCATCACAACTTTGATTAACGATTACAAGGTAGAAAGCATCCTCATCGACACCGGGAGCTTGATAAATATTTTGTTCAAGGCGGCATTCAACTAGAACTTGGAGACACAGGAGATGACGACGTCTTTCGGGCCGCTTTATGGGTTCTCAAGAGAAAGGAAAGAGGTCCTCGGTGTGAATGCTCTAACAATCGATTGGGGAGACAAAGACAAGCAATTCAGAAGGACCGAAAACTTTTAAGTAGTCGACTCTCCGCCCACATTACACGATCTTCAACGGACTGCTGTTGAACAACTTCCGGGCAGTGAACTCCTCATATCATGTAGGTGTAAAATTCTTGTGAGACAGAAAGATCATTACGTTCGAGACCTAAAACAGTTAAGGACATGCTACCTCCAAGCGGTAACCAGCATCAGCTAAAAGCAACTCAAGCTGCAGAACCAGATAGGGGTGGCCTCGAGACCAGCGAGGCCACCCTTCAAATCCCTGCCAACGATGACAAGAAAGGTTAATTTTTTTTGATCAACAAACTTTTTGATTTCGAATCAAAAGATATTATCTAGACCCTCAAGGAGAATAAAAACTCCTTCGCCTAGTCTGCAGCGGAAATATCAGGATTGTTGAATTGACGTCTCATGTCATCGACTGAATGTCAATCCTACTGCCTGACCAGCGAAGCAAAAGTTGAGGTCATCTGCCGCTACCTTGGCTGAACCGATCCGAGAAGTGAAGAAGCTAATGGAAGTAGGCTATATTCAAGAAGTGCAATACTCGACTTGGGCTTTCAACATGGTTATGGTGCAAAAGCCTAACAAAAACTAATGAATGTGTGTCGACTTCACCAACTTAAACGTTGTCTGCTAAAAAGACAATTATCCATTGTCGAGGATCGACTTGTTGGTGAATTCAGCGGTTGAATATTCAGTGATGAGGTTCTTGGATGTTTTCTCCGAAAACCACCAAATCAAGATGCGCCTCGCGAACGTAGAAAAACTTGTTTTCAACACCTGTGAAAGTGTACTGCTTTAATATAATGCACTTCAGGCTTAAGAGAACCAGGGCTATTTACGAGCGACTGATAGATGTACTTTTCTCAAAACAAAAAGAAAGAAAGGTTGAGATGTATGTGGATGATGTATTGGTAAAGAGTATGCCGACAGAACAACACAAAAATGATCTAACCGAAACATTCAAAACCCTTAGAAAATTTAATATGAAGTTGAACCCCCTAAAATGCATCTTCGGAGCCTATACCGGAAAATTCCTAAGTTATCTCCTAACCCCTGATAGTACCAAGGCCAACCTAGAGGAAGCGCGAGCTTAACTAAACATGCCTTTTCCCCAGAAAAATAAAGAGGTACAAAGTATAACCGGTCGAATAGCAGGTCTTAGCCGATTCATCTCCAAATCGCGCGACAAGTGTGTAGTGATTTTCAAAACTCTAAGAAAAACCAAACATTTCAATTGGAGCACAAAATGCGAGGAAGCATTCTCATAGATTTATTAGCTTCATCGCCACTCGTCCAAAGTCCAAGGCTGGCCGAAGAACTCTCTTTGTACCTTGGGGTCAGACTTGAGGCCATCAGTTCAGTGATAGTCCAGTAAAAATAAGGAAAACAATCCTTTGTCTATTACACTGGCTGAGTCCTGAGGAGAACCAAAATCAGGTACCCTGTCATGGAAAAACTAACTTTCACTCTTGTTACATCTGCCTGCAAGCTCATGCCCTACTTTCAAACGCACCCGATCCGAGCCGTCACCAATCATCTCCTCAAATAAATTCTAACTTGCCCAGAGCATTTTGGTCGGCTCCTCTAGTGGCAGTAGAGTTGAGTGAATTCGATATTTCTTACGTCCTCTGAACGAGGATCAAAGCCCAGACATTGGCGGACTGCCTGGTAGATTTTTCTGAACCAACCGAGCATAATGAAGAGATCATCAACGAATATTGCATGTGGATTTTGTACACCGACGGAGAACTCGCTTTGAGCGGCCTATCTGGTGAGCGCTACTATCATTCAATTTTGGTAGGTTTTAACAAAACTAACAACAAAACGGAATACAATACGCTGATCGTTGGCCTACGCCTCGCATACAATATGGGAGCAATATGGGACCTCGTCACGTCTATGTAAAACCAGACTCACAACTCATAGTCAAGCAGATAAACGGAGAATTAGAGGGTCGGGATGAGGTGATGGCCAAGTACCTCACCAAGATAAAAGTAGAGATTGGGCGGCTCGCAAGCTTCAAGATTGACCATGTTAGCCAATCTCTTTTCCAAATGTACCCATCTAGGAGGTGAAACATCCCAAAGATTGGTATGATTGACAATCAAAAAACCCGCGGCAATGGAAATATCCACTAGACGACCAAAAAGCTAGATGGATCCCTACATCCACTACCACTAAACTAGGAAACTGATGAATGAAGTAACCAATCAAAAGAGTTTCAAAATTAAGGTGATTCAGTATCTTATGATAGAAGGAATGCTCTTTAGAATACCCGTTTACCTCACCTTACTTGAGGTGTTTTAGCAAGGACGAAGCTAGAGACATCCTCAATGAAGTATATTTAGGTGAATGCGGGACTGACTCAGGAGAAAGAACCTTGGCCCATCGAATACAACGTCAAGGATACTTTTCGCCTACACTTTTCAAAGATGCTGAAGGATTAGCAAGGAGCGAACAATGACAAAAATACGGTCCCCTGCAACAACAACCAACCTATCAATTGTAACCTATAATGAGCCTCTAGTCTTTCGTCACCTAGGGATTGGATATCCTCGGGTCATTTCCACCCTCCACGGGTTAGCACAAGTCCCTCCTGACGTAGACTACTTTTCAAAGTGGACAGGAATGATACTCACCCGAATCACCGCTACTCCAGTTTAGAATTTCATCTGGATAGAACTCATCTACTGCCACGAGCTCCCCTTAATCCTCATAACCGACAACAACACTCAGTTCGCCAACGAGGGTAAAAAACTTTTGGCAAACCAAGGAATAAACCTGAAATACACATTTGTACACCACCCGCGCACTAATGGCCAAACTGAAGCAGCCAACAAGCAAGCTTAATCCAAAATCTCTTGAAGAAAAAGTCGAAGGAGCAAAAAGAATTGGGTATTTCTCCTGTCATCAGAATTATAGGTCATTCGAACAATGTTATCAACACAATAGGACAGACTCCATTCATGCTATCTCATGATATGGAAGCAATGCTGCCAATGGAGTACAACCATCACAGCCAAAGAACTATTATGGTGTCCCCCTTCGATGAAGAAAGTCTTGTGGAATGGCAAGAGGCCAATGACGAAGGAGTTAAGCTTGCACTCGATCTTGTCCAAGAAATCTGCGCCGACTCTGCTATTCGCCAAAAGGAAATTAAGAGACGAACCACCTGATACTTCAACAAGCAAGTAAGAAAACTACCACAAGTTTTTTTCCCTTCCTTAGCTGAAACTTCTCAGGAACTGGGGAATTGCTTTCAGGTTCAGCACTAGGGCTAATACTGCCTTGATCGGACCAATGATTTGTGGTCGATGCCTCCAAATTCGGCTTAAGCACATAGCCTACCTTTCCCATATCGATACCCCGACGAGGACCCCATTCTTTGCAGGCTTCGGGGTTCGGAGACGGCGGACTATCTTTCCCTCTCTCAGCAATGTCGATGAAACCAGAAGCATCGAACTGAGAATCTTCTTGAGCCCCAATCAACTCGTCGTCCGGAAAAGAATCAACATCGGATCTCAGAACGGAAGGAGTCACACGGGAGATGACGTTCTGAGAACTTGGAGTGAGGACAAGATAAAACAACTCTTTTCCTTGAAGAAAAATCTCTTGTACGAGTTCAAACTGACATAATGAGAATGAAATATGTTCGTTGGCACTCTTCTTCTATTTTTTGAATTGTAAGCTATGCACACAACTAAAATCCTTAGCCATAGGGCTAGTGATCTAATAACTCCTGGCAAAAACATCTAAGGAGTTCATCATCAAAATGCACAAATGACATCCAGACAGAAGAATATGCAATCACAAACAGAAGAAAAGTATAGAGAGCGCCCAAACCAAAAATTTATTTTTCCAGTAAGTCTTTATCATTACAAAAGTGGCTCCACTTTACAAAATAAAAAAAAAATAAAAAAAGAGGGAGAGAAGAGGGAAAATCCCTCAATACAAAAATTGTAGGGACGAGAAGTTGAAGATCCACCTTGTTCGACTGATTTACCATGTTCTCTGGCAGGCCTTTTGGCCAAAGGAGACGGGGCCGAAAAAAATTTGGCAAATTCACCTAGGCTCGTGTATTTCACATCAACCATTCCCAATCTCACAAACTGGTTGATGGCAAACTCTATACCAAGACAAAACCGGTTTTCCAGCTCCTCAGAAAGCATCTCGGTCGTGGTTGACAAAGCGACCTTCGCAGATAAATCATCATTCTCCTCAAGCACGACTGAGAGCTATTCTGAGGCCCTTGCTAGAATCTCCTCCACATTAGTAAGAAGAGCCTCAGCTTCATCCGCTCGCTGTAAAGTCTTCTTCAAATGGGCCTAGACAACCTTCGTCTTCTTCCTTGCCCGAGCGGTTTCAGCTACAGTGTCGAGATACAAGTTAGACAGATGACGAGACGACGCCGTCCCCAGCAACTAATACCTATCGATCAAGAAGCATGACTCTAAAGGGCTAAGATTGTATAACTTGTCCTTGAAACTCGCTAACCACAATGTGTCTGCGAGCTCCATAGCATGTAACTCTACTCCCGGACTGCGACAAACTTGTCCCCATGCAGATAAAAAAAGGCGAAACGAGAATCCCTCATTATAAAAGCCATGGGTTCCTCTTCTTGTATCGAAGTCCACTCATCATTACCCCCACTAGGGCCAATACTTGCATTCTATGCCTCAAGATTGGGCCTAAGCATAGAGCCTACCTCTTCCATGTCTCTACCCCGGCTGGGAACCTGTTCGTCGGCTTCAGAGTCCGGTAATGGTCGGTTAAGTTTCCATCTCCGCAAGGTCGATGAAACCAAATGCATTGGATTGAGGATCCACTTGAACCCCAATCGACTCGTCGTCTGGAAAAGAATCAACATCGGATCTTAGAAAGAAAGGAGTCGCAGCATCGCCGCCCCCCACGTCACATGTCGGAAGGGAAGGATTTCTGTTAACTCGTCCATCGAAACTCGTTGAATAACGACAGTCGTTTTGGTATTAGAAATAAGAAGATCCGAGCCTGCGGTCCCTTTTTAAAGCTCTTTTTCCCCCTCCCTTAAGGGCTTCTTCGCTCTCAGCTCCTTCACGGAAGCATTGGCCGCCTTGTTAAGTCGTAGTTTTGTCTTCTCGGCATCCAATGCAACTCACAATTCCATGATCATTCAACTGTACTTGCTCTGATTCAAAACCTTATTTACAATATCCTCGGATGTATACTAGAAGAGGGAAAGACTCTTCCCCTCCACAAACAACGCCAGACCTCAGATCTGAAGAGAAATCTTTTGTCGATTATATAATTCGCAAGACGGCAAGTAAGAATCCCCCAGTCCTTCACTAAAGCCAGAACAAAATGACGCTTCTAGTCCTTGACCTTGTTCTTGAGGTTAATCAACCATAGAACACTTAAGAAAAAAGTTTTCTTGACCAAGGGATCTCCATCTTGCGACATTAAACAACAAGTCATGACTGTCGCTATATAATTCCCCTTCAGTTAGGCCATAACAACACCATAGCGGTTCATAATAGCCCGAAGCTCGCGGTAAAAGGGAAGGTGAAGTCCCTGATTGAATTGGCCACCATACAACACAAGTTGTCTCCCTTAATCATCAGTCACCCGATCATTAGGCCCTGGGGCCTCTAGCACAATGTCATCGTTGTAGACATATCTCCTCTGGAGCCTCGAAGCCTCGTCAGAAGACAGCACGGAGCACTCTGATGATGGCACTGTCCCGAAAACCTGGGCCAAATATTTGGAAGTCATACGAGCACTAAGTGGGAGAGTGAAAGAAAGAGAAATGACCAAAGGGTAAAGAAAGGAAAAAAAGTGAAGGCACAAAGAGGCCTCAACCATATATATAAGGTTCAAAAAAAGTTGAAACACCGCTGATCGTGCCTCGGGAATGCAAACTCCGAGTCATGTAAATAAAAAAAATTAAAATATTTTACATAAATAAGAAATTCGTAATGCAAGGAGCAGGAACATATATTTATTCAAACAGGAAAAACTTTACAATAGGCTCGTCGACCCCCTGCGACACAGAACTAACCCTCGGCTAGCCTATCAACACTATCAGCCTCGGCTTGAATTTGAGAAACCGAGCATGCGGTCGTACGTCAGGCAAGTCCATCTGCAGTTTCACGACCTCCTTTCGAAAGGTCGCATTCTCAGTCCGGTGACTCGCAACATCAACTCGGAGGTCAAAGGGTTCAACCGAGAGCTTCTCAGAGAGGGCATTCAGCTACACTTTCAACTCTTTTATGTTGGCCTCTCGCTGGGCCTCAACTTCCTTCCAGGCTTAAGCTTCACGAGCAAAGAAATTCGCAGTCTTGTCCGTACGATGAACAAAGGAATCAGTCGATTCCTTTTCACCGATCATTGATGGGTACTCCGTGGTCTTCCAAGGGGTCGGGACTTGATCCTCGACAGCCTCCGGCAAGTCAGAAATGCGAATCAGGTTGTCTACACACTATGAAAAAATCACATTAGGCGAAGAGCAGTATCACTAATTTAATAAGTGGATCAAACAAATAAACTCCTTGTAGCAAGGATTCGGTCCAGCTCAGACCACAACAAACACAAGAAACTCTAACAAAGCCTAGGTGGAGCGCCCGCAACTCTCATCACTCAGGTGGAACACCCTCGAAAGTTTGCGAAGTGTCTTTTCCCTCTTGTCCATCAGGTTTAGCCGATGCTCTAATAGGGAAATCGTCGGACCCTTGTTCGACTTCTAACCCAACAAGGGGACGTCATCAGACGAGTCATTCCCATCATCTTTATTGTGCTCATCCAATGGCCTTATCTTGAGAGCCAGTTGCTTCAATCACCTCTGCTTGTCGGACTTGCTGCCCTCGGAATGCTTTCCCCAGTCATTGACTACGCCACTCTCAGGAGGACGACTTTTGTACGGGATTACTCGAGGGACGGATTTTTTCAGTCGGTATTCTGAAAAACCTACATCAGAATCTCGTCGGATGGCTAGCCAGGATGGATCTTTCCACTCGCCATCATAACACCTTCAATAAGGAATGGGCTAAAGCTTTGGATTAGGATAGAATGCGGAAGTGAGGGTCATTAGTAACGACCTATGTATAGGATAACAGTGCATAGAAATCAGGGAGTGATTATCAAATACTCATCATGAAATAAATGAAGTTAATATAGCATTTAATGCAACATTTAAATTTGCTCTTTTCATCACAGCTCTCGCTTTCAAAAAGCAAGAAAAATTGAGAATTAATAATATATGATAAGATCGCGACAACATTAGTCTTGGAGAAAAATGGAGATACACGACAAAAAGGAGAGTAAAAAATAAGGCCAACTCAAAAGATAAGTATCTCAACATTTTGATAAGTCACTCTCTTCAGTAGGCTAGCCGACCAACATAACAGATCGAACGAGGGACAACTGTATACCAAGCCAAACAAGGAATAGTTGTATACCTAGCCGAGCGAAGGATGGTTTCATGCCAGGCCAAACAAAAGACAACCCATTGCCGAAAGAATGAGAAGAAAAGTCCAAAACTGAGAAAAAATCACGAATTAGCTTGATCGAGAAGTCTTCACATCATCCACATGTGATTCGCTCTGTTATCACCGAACGAAAAAATATGTGCTGACGACCAAAAGTCATCATGATCGACCATTAAATTCATTATTTATATATTTATACATGTTGTAAAAATGACTTTAATACCTCAAAGCTTCTTCATATAGAAGGGACCTTAGATGTTATTATGTAGTTTGGGTATCTCTATAACTATAGATAGATCATTTCATTAAGCAAAGCTCTAAGTTTTTTCATTTTTATTGTTCAATTCCTTTTTCCTTTTTACTCTCTTTCTTTAAATGCTTTATAACTCAGGCGTAATTTCCTGAATATTTTCGGATTCAAAAATATATACCTGGTACAACAAGCAATTGAAAAAGATATCAAATTATACATATTGATGTTGAGAGAGGGTGTGTTCGGCCACAACGCAATATATCTCTTTTTCATTTTTATTGTTAACTTCCTGAATATTTTTTTGGTCGGAGATGGGGGTGTAGATGGTGACATTGAGAACTGAAGTAGTCGAACATACGACAATTTAAGCAATACGAAGGGAAAAACTCAATAAAAATTTTTTGTCAATATCCATGGTGTTGTGTCTACTCAAATTTCCTCAAAAGCAATTGAAGTGATGTCTCTTTTAACAAGTACCCTAGGTTCAAAGGGATGAGAAGGATTAAAAGTGGGAATGTCCATTTTGAGTGGCTTACCATGGGCTGAGGCAATAGAGTACAATACTTTTTGAGTAAAATAATGAAATTTCAGGCTAGGGAGGCGAATCTAGATCAAAATGATTGATGGCTTCGTATTTAGGTCAAAATCCACTAACAATTTCAAAATCTTCATTGCTCTGCTATCAATCTAGATTAATCTTCTAGCAAATAAGCGTGTAATCCTCTTCATTTTAAGTTGAATAAGAATGTGTCTTCAATCTAAAATTTCAATTTTTTACTCCCCAAAAAGGTACATAAGCTCAAATTCCTTCTGAATAAGCTCCATTTGGGATGACCATAAAATTTCTTGACCAAATTCAGACGACATGAGGAAGCAAGCTGATTACATTCAACTTCCGTAAAAAAAATGGTTGGCTTCCCATTTTTCCTACCAGATTTCTTGATGTCTTCTACCAACTCAAACGAAAGAAGGAAAAAACATGATTTAGGAGTACCTGAGGCGTGAACACCCGCAATAGGAGCAACATACTATCTGTCCGAAGCCATCACAAAAAGAGAGAGGTGTGTACCATTACCCGAAGTAACCAAAGTATCATCCATAAATTCCTGAGCTCAAGTAGATCTCCATTCTTTTTCTTCCTCCTAGAAGTATAAACCAGTCACTCCTCATCCGAAGAATCAGTCTTATGAGGTGGTAGAGCTGAAGCAGAAGGATTACCAACCGTTGTACCCATAATAAGTTCTAGTATATGTGACGTATGAGTTGTCGCCTCTACACCGGATACTTCTTGAAGATGAGGAGCTACAGGGTTCTCCTGATTATCAGTCTGAACATTATCCTTTGTAGGTAATAGTCCTTCACTATTGTTTTTAGTAGGGTTTGAAGGTGAAGGTTGCCCAGCAGAGCCATCCAGCATCACATCAATTGCAGAAACAGTAAAAATAGTGTCATGGGGGTCCACAGGGGCAATTAAATCAGACACCAAATCCTTTCTTATGATAGTTTCCTCCTCAGGTGGAACAGATATGTCCAAAGTAGTGGGGTTAGACCCATCCTTACTCACTTGAACCTTAGATTTCAAATTAGGATGGAATTTGTGACATTTATCAAGAGTATTCCCAAACATCTTACAATGGGTACAATAAGGAGGTCAGTGTTCCATGACGATTTGTTGTCAATATCCATTATGAGTTGTGCCCAGCCAGACTTCAGTAACATCAGGTAAAGTAATATTCTTTTCCACAAACATTCTGGCCATAAAAGGTCTGATTAGAGTGAAAATAGGTAGATCTAGCTTCATAGCGTCCCCAAGAATAACCCCAATAGAGTAGAAAACCTGTGGATGAAAAAAGTGCAACATAAGACCAGATAGACTAAACCATACTGGTACAGTGAGAGTTTCATGATTTGGGTCGAAATTCCTGATCACTTAAGTATCTTCATTAACTTGCCTGCTACATTAAAATATTTCTTGGAGAAAATCCGGGTGTAGTCTTCAGCTACGGTTAGTTGAATCAACATATGTCTCTCATCCATGAGTCTCACTTTCTACTTGCCAACTAGCATGAGATCAGCAACACTTTTTCTAATAACTTCCATAGGTGGGTGCCCCCACTGAAATTTTTAAATTATAGCAAACTTAAATTTCTTAGTCAGGGTTGAAATTTCTAAGTCAAATAAAACGAGTGTTATTTTCTCACCTTTCCTACTTCCCTTCTTAGCAAAAGGGCAATCACCTGTACTATCACGACAATCCTTAAAGCTTGAGGGGAAGACAACCGCCGACTTCACCTGAGGATTACTCACCACGTGGCTAAACGAGGCTTTTGTCAGATTCAACCAACGAAGAAGGAAGCCCCATTAGAGCAGGGAGATCCACCTGATGGAAGATCCCGATATAATAGTTGTCAGCGTCTCTTGTTGTAAAGTCCCAAAAAAGAACGACACACAGATGCGAACCGAAGTTGTCGGGCAGGGAGAGGCGAACGTCAGCGTCGAAACAGAAGAAAGACAGATGTGCAAAACTGTAGGCGTCAAAATTGAGCGAGACGCAACAGACGCAGACGTTAGTCGTCGGCGTCGAAGAGACGCAGTAACATCGGCACGAAGCAGAGGATTAGTGAGAGTCGACGAAACAGGGTGAGGTGCGAGCCCTCTCTTTCGAGCGATAGAATCAAATGCAATGGAAATCGCCATTGGAAATAATATATATATATATATATATATAATTGTAATGATAATAGCAATAATAATAAAAAATAATAATAATAATAATAAAATCTATCAAATGAACCTTTAATCTTTAGCTGATTTTTTGGTTTTGATCAAATAATGCACATCCTTACTTAATTAAAATGATGATATTCTTTATATGATATGTAAAAGTTTAACTGTTAAATATGTGAATGAGTTGGGTGATATGTAATGCAAATGCTCTTTTTTTTTATATAAAAATACACATTTTTATTTATTTATATGTCCAGAAAAAACACGTTATTGTCGTAAATGAATATAAACTGGCGACATTTTTAAAATTATCACCATAAATTTAAATTTATTTTATCTATTTTGTCTTCGTACATATACATAAGTAAATAAATAAATAAATAAAATAATCCCAATGCTCATCTCTCTGTCAGAGAAGAATATTTAATATAAATACAATTAAAATTAAAATAGAGAGCTAGACGTGGGCTCGTATAAGCCAATGACATCAGGATATGGAAACAGCTATTAAAGGCTCCCCTCGGGATGCAGATAGTTGGCCCCATAGACCCAATAATTTATCATAATGAGATTTGGCAGTACTTCTGATGTGATGTAACAAATTTGAGTGAGGGTAGAATTGTGAAAGTCTAAATGTTAAATATGTAATTATATAAGAAATGTATGGTTCTTAATGATTAATTTAAAAATTGAAGGAAAAAATAATCAGCCTGGTAGTGGTGCCAACATTGTTTGAAGACTGAATGGTTAACATATTGTCTGCGAGATTAGTAACGCCTTCAGGGGTATCCTTTTGATGATCAATAGTGTCAATAACTTGGAGCTGAAAAGGAGCTAGATTTTCTGCCTTTGGCGGAGTGTTTTGCTTTTTTGGTCTGAGTTGGGGATGTAGATGGTGGCACTGAGAACTGGATTGGCCGAACATACGACAGTTGGAACAATAAAGAAATAACTCAATCACTACATTTTATCAATATCTATGATGTTTTGTGTCCAACAAAATCTCCTCATAAGCGGATAAAGTAATGTCTCTTTCAGCAAGTAATCTGGTTTCAGATGGGCGGGAAAGATTAAAAGTAGGAATGTCCGCTTTAAGTGACTTACCATAAGCTGAGGCAATAAAATACAACACTTTTCGAGTGAAATAATAAAATTTTAAACAATGGAGGAGAATCCAAACCGGAATGATTGGTGGTTCCGTCTGTGGTTCTAAATCCACAGACCATTTCAGAATCTTCATTGCTCTGTTATCAATCCAGATAATCCTTCTAGCAAATAAACGCGCGTAATCCTCTTCATTATTAAGTTGAATAAGAGTCTGTCTTCCATTGAAAAGTCTAATTTTCCACTCCTTAACAAGGTGCATAAGCTCAAATTCCTTACGAATCAGCTCCATTTTGGGATGATAATACAAAAACTTCCCGACCAAAATTCAGACGATAGGAGGAAGCAAGTTAAATATCTTCAACTTCTGTAAAAAAGATGGCAGGTTTCTCATTCTTCCTACCAGGTTTCTGTTGACATCAATTTTCGTGAGGTCTAGTCTTCCGCTTAGGGTTTAGGATCTAGCCTTAGGAATCTCCCTTCGACTATCTTAGAACCTTAGAAGTGAAACCCGCCTCATTTTAGAAATTTAACCTACTCCTGTCCTCTTTTGGAGTTTCGCGTGTGTGGTATCAACTTCTAGCACTTAGAAGGACGAAACCAACATGAGGAAACCCAAAAGGGATTCCCTATAGGACCTTCCTGAGCCTTAGGGTGGCCTTTTGCACAATTCACACTCCCGCGCACAAGATTCGCAATTCGGATTGTCGATACGTCCGACCGCCGCAATTCGCATTGCCTGCATTGTTGCTTGTTGAATGCTCAATTAAACCTTTTGGGACGATCGATCGCGGGTCAAAATTTTGTAAAATTTGAATTTTCGAGGCATTTTTTTGACCCGATTGTCGACGGCGTCGTCTGAGCAACCCCGGATGACGAAACGGACTGCGCCAACGCGTCCGGAACGTCTATTTTGCCCGGGGAGGACACCCATTTTGTCGCGTCGTCGCGCGCGAGTAAGTTGTGTTTTAATTAATATATATACATATATATATATATATGTATATTCATATATATATTAATTAACCCGTTTCCCTTTCCTCTTTAATCCCTAACACTCCCCTGCGCTCGAGCTCTGTCTCCCGCGACTCTCCCGTTCGCGTGTCTGGCCTTTTCCCTTTCTCGGTCTCGAGCCGTGCGAGCTCTTCCTCCTCCACGCGAGG
>NW_018232333.1:0-481 GCF_001263595.1 Phalaenopsis equestris | reverse complement strand
TTGCTTCAGATACAACTTGTTCGTCAGAGATTTAGCCATAAATTGAGTTTCCAATTTCTTCCAAATTTCCCCTGGAGATTTCAGGTTCATCACGTGATACATAACTTCATCTGCTAGGCATAGTCGTATCGTCGCTGCCGCTCGCTGTTGCAATTCTTCCCAATCTTCATCCTCCATGGCATCTGGTTTTGCTGCCCGCAGAGCTTTCAAGATTCCCTGTTGCGCCAACAGATCTTTCACCCTGGTTTGCCACAATCCGAAGTTACCAGTTCCGTCGAACTTCACCACCTCGAATTTCGCACCAGAAAATGCCATCTGGAAATTGATCCTGCAACAATATTTTCTGCAAAAAATTTCTCAGCAAAAAATCCTTGCTTGAAACCTCTCTCTTTTTTTTTTTTTTTTTTTAAAAAAAAGGAAAGAAAAAAATATATATATATTTGATTTTTTTTTTTTTAATCAAATATTTTCCGTTAATTAA
>NW_018232332.1:0-414 GCF_001263595.1 Phalaenopsis equestris | reverse complement strand
GGATCTGATTATGAGAAGATGTGTACCTTATGAAGAAACTGAGATGATCATTCAGAAATGTCATGATTCTGAATTTGGAGGACATTTTGGGATTGATAAAACTGCTTATAAAAATTTACAAGCTGGATATTATTGGCCTACTATCTTTGGAGATGTTTATAGATAAATAAAATCTTGTGATCGATGTCAAGGAGTAGGGAATATATCTAGAATAAATGAAATGCCTCCAAATTCCATGTTAGAAGTTGAGATCTTTGACGTTTGGGGATTAGATTTCATGGGGCCATTTATTCCTTCATTTGGGAACTTATACATATTAATTGCAGTAGACTACGTTCTTAAGTGAATTGAAGCACAAGCTTTACTTCATTGCGAAGCCAAAAGTGTTTTAAGGTTTTTAATGAAAAATATTTT